>NW_027197095.1:12500-69180 GCF_038502225.1 Cherax quadricarinatus | reverse complement strand
CTTACTGAACGTACCGGGAGCCAGGAATATTGCTTACTGAACGTACCGGGAGCCAGGAATGCTGCTTACTGAACGTACCGGGAGCCAGGAATATTGCTTACTGAACGTACCGGGAGCCAGGAATGTTGCTTACTGAACGTACCGGGAGCCAGGAATGTTGCTTACTGAACGTACCGGGAGCCAGGAATGTTGCTTACTGAACGTACCGGGAGCCAGGAATGTTGCTTACTGAACGTACCGGGAGCCAGGAATGTTGCTTACTGAACGTACTGAGAGCCAGGAATGTTGCTTACTGAACGTACCGGGAGCCAGGAATGTTGCTTACTGAACGTACCAGGAGCCAGGAATGTTGCTTACTGAACGTACCAGGAGCCAGGAATGTTGCTTACTGAACGTACCGGGAGCCAGGAATGTTGCTTACTGAACGTACCGGGAGCCAGGAATGTTGCTTACTGAGCGTACCGGGAGCCAGGAATGTTGCTTACTTAACGTACTGAGAGCCAGGAATGTTGCTTACTGAACGTACCGGGAGCCAGGAATGTTGCTTAAACGTACCGGGAGCCAGCAATGTTGCTTACTAAACTGACTACGTACACCTTGCACCACACACAAACACCTTCATATAATCATGACTTGCTACTTGAAGAAAGATTACTGAATATAGTTCGCTCAAGGCTACAGTAGAGAGGACAACGCTGATAGTAACTGATCAATATAGATCGCTCAAGGCTACAGTAGAGAGGACAACGCTGATAGTAACTGATCAATATAGATCGCTCAAGGCTACAGTAGAGAGGACAACGCTGATAGTAACTGATCAATATAGATCGCTCAAGGCTACAGTAGAGAGGACAACGCTGATAGTAACTGATCAATATAGATCGCTCAAGGCTACAGTAGAGAGGACAACGCTGATAGTAACTGATCAATATAGATCGTTCAAGGCTACAGTAGAGAGGTCAACGCTGATAGTAACTGATCAATATAGATCGTTCAAGGCTACAGTAGAGAGGACAACGCTGATAGTAACTGATCAATATAGATCGCTCAAGGCTACAGTAGAGAGGACAACGCTGATAGTAACTGATCAATATAGATCGTTCAAGGCTACAGTAGAGAGGACAACGCTGATAGTAACTGATCAATATAGATCGCTCAAGGCTACAGTAGAGAGGACAACGCTGATAGCAACTGATCAATATAGATCGTTCAAGGCTACAGTAGAGAGGTCAACGCTGATAGTAACTGATCAATATAGATCGTTCAAGGCTACAGTAGAGAGGACAACGCTGATAGTAACTGATCAATATAGATCGTTCAAGGCTACAGTAGAGAGGTCAACGCTGATAGTATCTGATCAATATAGATCGTTCAAGGCTACAGTAGAGAGGTGAACGCTGATAGTAACTGATCAATATAGATCGTTCAAGGCTACAGTAGAGAGGACAACGCTGATAGTAACTGATCAATATAGATCGTTCAAGGCTACAGTAGAGAGGTCAACGCTGATAGTAACTGATCAATATAGATCGTTCAAGGCTACAGTAGAGAGGACAACGCTGATAGTAACTGATCAATATAGATCGCTCAAGGCTACAGTAGAGAGGTCAACGCTGATAGTAACTGATCAATATAGATCGTTCAAGGCTACAGTAGAGAGGTCAACGCTGATAGTAACTGATCAATATAGATCGTTCAAGGCTACAGTAGAGAGGTCAACGCTGATAGTAACTGATCAATATAGATCGGTCAAGGCTACAGTAGAGAGGTCAACGCTGATAGTAACTGATCAATATAGATCGTTCAAGGCTACAGTAGAGAGGTCAACGCTGATAGTAACTGATCAATATAGATCGGTCAAGGCTACAGTAGAGAGGTCAACGCTGATAGTAACTGATCAATATAGATCGTTCAAGGCTACAGTAGAGAGGTCAACGCTGATAGTAACTGATCAATATAGATCGGTCAAGGCTACAGTAGAGAGGTCAACGCTGATAGTAACTGATCAATATAGATCGTTCAAGGCTACAGTAGAGAGGACAACGCTGATAGTAACTGATCAATATAGATCGCTCAAGGCTACAGTAGAGAGGACAACGCTGATAGTAACTGATCAATATAGATCGCTCAAGGCTACAGTAGAGAGGACAACGCTGATAGTAACTGATCAATATAGATCGTTCAAGGCTACAGTAGAGAGGTCAACGCTGATAGTAACTGATCAATATAGATCGTTCAAGGCTACAGTAGAGAGGACAACGCTGATAGTAACTGATCAATATAGATCGGTCAAGGCTACAGTAGAGAGGTCAACGCTGATAGTAACTGATCAATATAGATCGTTCAAGGCTACAGTAGAGAGGACAACGCTGATAGTAACTGATCAATATAGATCGCTCAAGGCTACAGTAGAGAGGACAACGCTGATAGTAACTGATCAATATAGATCGTTCAAGGCTACAGTAGAGAGGTCAACGCTGATAGTAACTGATCAATATAGATCGTTCAAGGCTACAGTAGAGAGGACAACGCTGATAGTAACTGATCAATATAGATCGGTCAAGGCTACAGTAGAGAGGTCAACGCTGATAGTAACTGATCAATATAGATCGTTCAAGGCTACAGTAGAGAGGACAACGCTGATAGTAACTGATCAATATAGATCGTTCAAGGCTACAGTAGAGAGGTCAACGCTGATAGTAACTGATCAATATAGATCGTTCAAGGCTACAGTAGAGAGGACAACGCTGATAGTAACTGATCAATATAGATCGGTCAAGGCTACAGTAGAGAGGTCAACGCTGATAGTAACTGATCAATATAGATCGTTCAAGGCTACAGTAGAGAGGACAACGCTGATAGTAACTGATCAATATAGATCGCTCAAGGCTACAGTAGAGAGGACAACGCTGATAGCAACTGATCAATATAGATCGTTCAAGGCTACAGTAGAGAGGTCAACGCTGATAGTAACTGATCAATATAGATCGTTCAAGGCTACAGTAGAGAGGTCAACGCTGATAGTAACTGATCAATATAGATCGTTCAAGGCTACAGTAGAGAGGACAACGCTGATAGTAACTGATCAATATAGATCGTTCAAGGCTACAGTAGAGAGGTCAACGCTGATAGTAACTGATCAATATAGATCGTTCAAGGCTACAGTAGAGAGGTCAACGCTGATAGTAACTGATCAATATAGATCGTTCAAGGCTACAGTAGAGAGGTCAACGCTGATAGTAACTGATCAATATAGATCGTTCAAGGCTACAGTAGAGAGGTCAACGCTGATAGTAACTGATCAATATAGATCGTTCAACACTGACAGTGACTGATCAATATAGATCGTTCAAGGCTACAGTAGAGAGGTCAACGCTGATAGTAACTGATCAATATAGATCGTTCAAGGCTACAGTAGAGAGGTCAACGCTGATAGTAACTGATCAATATAGATCGTTCAAGGCTACAGTAGAGAGGTCAACGCTGATAGTAACTGATCAATATAGATCGCTCAACACTGACAGTGACTGATCAATATAGATCGCTCAACACTGATAGTGACTGATCAATATAGATCGCTCAACACTGATAGTGACTGATCAATATAGATCGCTCAACACTGATAGTAACTGATCAATATAGATCGCTCAACACTGACAGTGACTGATCAATATAGATCGCTCAACACTGATAGTGACTGATCAATATAGATCGCTCAACACTGATAGTGACTGATCATTATCTTTGATAAAATGAAGCAACCTAATGCACACAGAAAATCAGTTTTCCAGTTCTAGGTAGAGGTTTATCTACTAGAGGTTTATCTACTAGAGGTTTATCTACTAGAGGTTTATTTACTAGACATTTATCCACTGTGGATTTATCTAATAGATGTTTATCTATTATTGACTTTATATACTAGATGTTTATCTATTATGGGGCTTATCTACTAGGAATTTATCAAATAGATGTTTATCTACCATTGTTTTATCAGCTATGTATTTATCTACCATTGGTTTATCTACTATGGATTTATC
The DNA here is from genome assembly GCF_038502225.1 of Cherax quadricarinatus. Lineage (NCBI taxonomy): Eukaryota > Metazoa > Arthropoda > Malacostraca > Decapoda > Parastacidae > Cherax > Cherax quadricarinatus. Next base: position 65,143 of record NW_027197095.1, on the reverse strand, counting down.
TGCTAGATGTTTATCTACTAGGAATTTATTTACAAGGGTTTTCTACTAAGGGTTTATCTACATGAAGCTTATCTATAAGAGCTTTATCTACAGGAGGTTTGCAAGGGGTTTATCTAAAATGAATTTACAAAGGGCTTGTCTGTAAGAGGTTTACCTACAAGAGGTTTACAAGGGATTTATGTACAAAAGGTTTATCTACAAGAGGTTTACAAGGGATTTATGTACAAAAGGTTTATCTACAAGAGGTTTTAAAGAGGTTTACCCAAAAGGTTTACAAGGGGTTTATCTACAAGGGGTTTATCTACAAGAGACTTACAAGGGGTTTATCTGCAAGAGGTTTATTTATAAGGATTTTATCTGCAAGAGGTTTATTTATAAGGATTTTATCTATAAGGGTTTTTATCTACAAGGGCTTTATTTACAAAGGTTTTATTTACAAGGGGTTTATTTACAAAGGGTTTAGCTACATGAGGTTTATCTACAAGAGGTTTATCTAAAAGGGGGTTCACAAGAGGTTTATCTAAAAGGGGTTTACAAGGGTTTTACCTACAAGTGTTTTTACAACCAGAGTGCCACGGATAATACCAAGGACTGCCGTCGCACCCTGGTGTGCCAGTTATAATGCCAGGGGTGCCTTGGTGTGCCGCTGATAGTGCCCAGTGGTGCTGCGACACCCTGGAATAACTCATAATACCCAGTGGGTGCTGCGGTACCCTGGAATAACTCATAATACCCAGTGGGTGCCGCGGTACCCTGGAATAACTCATAATACCCAGTGGGTACCGCGGCACCCTGGCGTGCCACTGATAATTCACTATGAAACACAATTTTTGTTCCTGACAAGTAAGTGTTGTTTTCCAACTCCTTTTATTACAAAAAAAAAAGAAAATGCCCATTATTCCTTTTAAACTTTGCTTTTGTGCCTTACAGGGTGAATTTTTGACAAAAAAAAAACGGCTAAATTTCAATATTTTTTTGATAATTTTGGATGTAAAACAAAAACATAAAATAAATAAAATTTACATAAATGAAACAAAATTTACACAAATTTTATTTTAAACTTTCTGAGACATATTTACAAAGTTAAAAATGGGCAGTTTTTCTAGATTTGCGAGCATGCAACAAATCTCTTTTCCGTTTAAGCCCCCAAATGTCTGCCATCATGTTTTCATTATAAGATCCATGATATCTGTGTTCCAAGTCCATTATGTCTTGGTGGAAGCGCTCCTCTTGCTCCTCTCAGTATGCTCTCATATTCCCATTGAAATTGTCAAGATGAGCATCAAGGATATGGACCTTAAGGGACATCCTACAGCCCATCTGACCATAACTTTTTACCAAGGTTTCAACAAGTTAAACATAATTGTCAGCCTTGTTGTTGCCCAGAAAGCCCTGTGATACAGCAACAAAACTCTCCCAGGCTTCCTTTTCCTTCTCTGTGAGTTCCTTTGGAAATTCTGAGTACTCCATGATTTTTCTGACTTGTGGTCCAGTGAAGATGTCAGCATTCACCTTTGGCTCTGATAGCTTGGGAAAGACGTCTTGAAGATACTTGCAGGCTGGAGACTTTGTCAAAAGCTGTAACAAACTGTTTCATTAGCCCTAGTTTGATGTGTAATGGAGGGAACAGAAGCTTTTGAGGATCCACCAATGGTTTATGTTTGATATTATGTCTCCCTGCTGAGAAATCAGTTCTTTGAGGCCAGTGCTTCCTCTGGTAATGTGCTGCTCTGTCTCTACTATCCCAGCGACAGAGATAACAGGGAAACTTGGTAAAACCTCCTTGGAGTCCCATCAAAAATGCCACCATTTTAAAGTCTCCAATAACCTCCAGGTAATACTTATCAAAGTTCAAAGCTTCCAGTAGAAGTTTGACACTGTTGCACTCTTCCTTAAGATGCACTAAATGAGCCAAGGGAAGAGATGGATGCTTGTTCCCATTGTGCAGAAGTACAGCTTTTAGGCTTCTGAAGGAGCTGTCAATGAAGTCTTCACTCATCTGAATTGCATGCAATTCCATTTGCATCAAATAGGCCTGATACATCATTACAGTAGCAAAACCTATCTTCATTAGTGAAAAGGCTTGAGAAATGTTGGTGACGTTTTCTTTGGCTTGTCACTTTGTACACTTTCATCCACCAAGTCCCACTCTTTGAGCCTTGAAATCAAAAGCTCAGTATTTGACTTTGTCAAACCATGATCTCTGATAAGGTCATTTAGGTCTGTTTGATTTGGGTAGTAAAGATTCCTCCCAACAGCTGCATCTGTGAGATCATAGTCTTGTTCACTGTGGTCTTCATTTTCTGATTTGCTGCTTTCTTCTTCTGACGGTTGACTTCTTTCTGGAGGTGTAGCTACAGGAAGATCTGCACTGTGTGGTACTGGTGCAATAGAAGATGGAAGGTCTGGATAATTATTATTATTATAATCAAGGGGGAAGCGCTAAACCCGGAGGATTATACAGCGCCTGGGGGGGGGGGATGTGGAAGGCATTCAGGCTTAATTCGGGGAACTGGAGCACAGATCCAATTCTCTAAATCAAGAGCCCCTCACCAACATCAAGGAACCTTCCTTGAGGGGAAGGTCTGGATAAGAAATAGCAGGTGCATTTTTCCCAGTTCGGTGTTTGGAAGGATCCACCAGGCAGAAGTAGCAGTTTAGTGATCAGTGGGTTCACACCATATTCTAGGAACACCAAACTTCGTGGCTCTTTTTTCTCCTCTATATCATCCTTGTGAAGGCTTACTCAGCCCTGTAACAACTTCAGACAGTATTACCAAGGCTGGCTCCTCCTCAGAAAAATTAGTGAATAGAAAAAGAAATAATAACAGACAAACATAAACACTTTATTATATAGAAAATATAAAATATAAAACACTTAAATATGAAATATTAATCCTACATTAAAGAAAATGAAAAAATGAAAAATATAAATGATAACTGAATTCAACGCTAATATGTATAGGGGTGTCTGGTGTTGGTGACACTGTGTTGTTGAAATCGTAGCCGTTGCTGATGATGGGGGGGGGGTCGCAGGTGTTGGTTACGACCCACTGGCTAGTTCTTCACAGTAGATAGACCTTTGAGTAGTATCCCGATGACAGGAAAGCAGGTTCTTTACCGCTGCAATGATTTGGGGTTACGTCCTGCAATTTCATACAGGTGCACAGGTAATTAAATCCAAAATGGGACGTCTCCAGGACGTTAGTCCGTCTCCTGTTCTTCTCGTTGATTGACAGGTGACCCTCACTGTCATCTAAGCTGTAAAGATAGACAGGTTACCCACTGCTTAAATAATCACTCTTCATGGCAAGTACATTACTCAAAAGACGTGGTGATTATTACAACAGTCAACCTAGAGCAAGACTGAAAGGACTAAGTTTATTATTGGTCAAAAGTGAAGCTTTTAACCAATAAATCCACTAGAATACAAGGCAGGCATGTACTTACAGTAGTGTTGGGAGCTGTGAGTCGAGTGATTTACTGTTTGACCAGAGCCCCACACGTCACCTTTCGGGGGGAGGGGAAGAAGGAGGGGGAGGGACAGCGGGAGCTAGACTGACCCTACCTTAACAAGCAGCCGGCAGTCAAACTATCACTTTCAGGGAGGGGGAAAAAAGGCGGGAAAAACGGGAGCTTGACTTACCCTACCTTAACTAGTAGCTGGCAGTGAAACTATTGTTACTATATCGCTACTTCTATCTATTGAACTTTTCCCTCACAATCCTGTATGAGAACAAAAGAATTAGTTTCTGTTACATACAGTTGATTAAAAAAATGTTCCTATTCAAGATTTTACCCTTCATGTAACTAATGACTTTCTTACCTTCCAATGTTTTCTTACAATGTTCACAACAACATGAGGCGCCCAGGTTTTGTCTTGGTCCTCAACTGACATGACAAAATATGCTCTGTGAGCTTCAAACATTTTTTTAGATGCTGTTACAGAGAACTTCTTTGCTCTTGTCTTAATAAATTGACCACATATGTAGCAGAATGCATCTGGAGAATAATTGCAGCCTCTTGATGCCATGTCACTTCTTCAGATGTGTCTTCTCAGGCAGCCAGAGCTGAACTGAATGTTGGTTTCTGAGACCCTGTTTTTACATTTGCCAAGCAAAACCCTAGAACATAATAGTTTTACATCAGTCTTTCTTGAGTGTTCCAGAAGTGTCCTGACCACAAAAGCAAAGTTCTGGGGCCAAAATTATTTTTTTTTTAAATATTGTTTAGCTATATAGAATTGGGAAATGATGCTTTTTTCCCAGGAACACGACAAAAGTCACCCTGGCATGCCACTGATAATGCCCAGGGGTGCTGCGGCACCCTGGCACGCCAATGATAATGCCCAGGGGTGCCGCGGCACCCTGGCACGCCAATGATAATGCCCAGGGGTGCCGCGGCACCCTGGCATGCCATTGATAATGCCCAGGGGTGCCGCGGCACCCTGGCACGCAACTGATAATGCCCAGGGGTGCCGCGGCACCCTGGCACGCCAATGATAATGCCCAGAGGTGCCGCGGCACCCTGGCATGACATTGATAATGCCCACGGGTGCCGCGAACAAGATCAACAAAATTAATGTTCATCGACATAAATTAAGAATTTGGGCTGTCAAAGTGAAGGAAGACAACATGGATGTGTACCCACATATTACTGCAGTAATTGTTCAGAAATAAATGGATGGGAGACAGTATTTACTGAGACTTTAACAAATCATTTGATACTGCCCCCATGAATGATTAATTTGAAAACTGTAAATGATTGATGGAATTAAAGGGGGGGGGGAGGAGGGAGCTCGGACTTTCTGGAGAAAAAAATAGAAAATTAAAAAAAAAAAATGTTTTCTTACCGAAAAATAGTGCATAATTCTGGCATCATTTTGATGTAATCAGCTTGTTTCCATCACATTTCTTTTTTCTAAAAATGTATTTTTTTGTGTTCCTACTGTCATAAAGAGGACATGATGCCAATTCAGGTTTTTTTTTTTACTCCAAAAATTACGAATTTTATGATTGTTTCTTTGCAAATATACTAGTTGGCACCTTTCCTGTGGCACTGTTATCAGTGTCCGGAACTGTGACACGTCAGTAGCCTGTGGGCTGCCGAGGTTGATGGGGGTGTGTAGTGTGCTGAGGCTCGGTGCATGGTGACTGTAGCCTTTTACACGGAATGTAAATAAAAAAACCCCAGTAAGTTATTGATGTTTATAGCCGCACTTTTCGATAACTACTGAACTGATTGTCGTGATTGTTGCACACATTATTGAGGAATGATGGTTCTACAGAATGGCAATAGGGAATTGCGATATTTCTTACCGTTTTCTTTGTTATTAATTTACCCCCTCCCCCCCCCAAAAAAAAAACTTCAACATTTTTTTTTTATTTCGCAATCTACTGACATTTTGCAAAGTTGTATTGTTACGTAATTATTTAGACCTTTATCTTTCATCTCATTGTACATCTTACTAATTCTGCAAAGTGTAGCCAGTTGTAGGTCCTATAGAATGCGGCATTATTTATTTTTTCTATCAATCTACTCGGCAAAAGGTCTACAAACACAATAAAATTTTCATTAAAAATGGTAAAAGGATAAAAAAGAAATTTTTGTCTCTTCCTTCTCCCATAAAGGTAAATTATTACTGTCGAAAAAATAAATTTGGTCAGAGGAAAATACAAACAATTATAAGAGAAAAAATATCTTTCATGGGGTTTTGTTACGAGGTTCTTTACTTGCCCCGATAATGCTTCTAATTTATATAAATTATGTGTCAGAAGGAATACAAATATATATGAATATATTTGGAGATGTGGCAAAACTCTTATGTGAGTTTCATAATGAAAACGACCGTAAATTCTTATAAAAGGATTTTGTATTCAAATTTCTAGGCGCGCGGAAAATTGGATGACTGCCCCCTACTTCCTAACATCCCTTTGACTCATCTGAGTCTTCAACTTCCAATTGCGACCTCTTGTTTCTGTGTCCTCTCCCTGGAACATCCTGTCTTTGTCCACGTTGTCTATTCCGCGCAGTATTTATATACTGTTATTATGTCTCCCATGACCCTCCTGTCCTCCAGTGTCGTCAGGCCGATTTCCCTTAACCTTTCTTCATAGGACATTTCCCTTAGCTCTAGAACTAATCTTGTCGCAAACCTTTGCACTTTCTCTAATTTCTTCACGTGCTTGATCAAGTGAGGGTTCCAAACTAGTGCTGCATACTCCAGTATGGGCCTGACGTACATGGTGTACAGTGTCTTGAACGATTCCTTACTAAGGTATCGGAACGCTGTTCTCAGGTTTGCCAGGCGCCCATATGCTCCAGCAGTTATCTGGTTGATATGTGCTTCCGGAGACATGCTCGGTGTTATACTCATCCCAAGATCTTTCTCCTTGAGTGAGGTTTGCAGTCTTTGGCCACTTAGCCTATACTCCGTTTGCGGTCTTCTGTGCCCTTCCCCGATCTTAATGACTTTGCATTTGGCGGGGTTAATTTCGAAAAGCCAGTTGCTGGACCAGGTGTCCAGTCTGTCCAGGTCTCTTTGAAGTCCTGCCTGATCCTCATCTGATTAAATTCTCCACATTAACTTCACATCATCTGCGAGCAGGGACACTTCTGAGTCTAACCCTTCCATCATGTCGTTCACATATACCAAAAATAGCACTGGTCCTAGCACCGACCCCTGTGGGACCCCGCTTGTCACAGGTACCCACTGTGATACCTCATCACGTACCATGACTCGTTGTTGCCTGCCTGTCAGGTATTCTCTGATCCATTGCAGTGCCCTTTCTGGTATACGAGCCTGATCCTCTAGCTTCTGCACTAATCTCTTGTGAGGAACTGTGTCGAAGGGCTTCTTGCAGTCCAAGAAGATGCAGCCAATCCACCCCTCTCCCTCGTGTATTACTTTTGTTACTTTATCATAAAACTTCAGAAGGTTTGTGACACAGGATTTGCCTTCCATGAATCCGTGCTGGTTGGCGTTTATACTCTTGTTCCGTTCCAGGTGCTCCACCACTCTCCTCCTGATAATCTTCTCCATAACTTTGCATACTATACATGTCAGTGACACAAGTCTATAGTTTAGTGCCTCTTTTCTGTCTCCTTTTTTAAAAATGGGAACTACATTTGCCGTCTTCCATACCTTAAGTAGTTGCCCAGTTTCCAGAGATGTGTTGAAGATTGTGGTAAGCGGCACACACAGCATATCCACTCCCTCTCTAAGGACCCATGGGGAGATGTCCGGTCCCATTGCCTTTGAGGTATCACTGTCCCTTAGCAGCTTCTTCACCTCCTTCTCATTTGTATGTATGTCATCCAACACTTGTTGGTATATTCCTTGCTGGTGTCCCCCTCTGTTCTGTCTCCCCAGAGGCCTTCCTGTCTCCATTGTAAATACTTCCTTAAATCTCATGTTGTGCTCCTCACATACTTCTTGATCGTTTCTTGTGAGTTCACCACCTTCTTTCCTCAGCCTTATCACCTGGTCTTTGACTGTCGTCTTCCTCCCAATGTGGCTATACAACAGTTTCTGGTCAGGCTTCACTTTCGATGCTATGTCGTTTTCGTACTGTCGCTGGGCCTCCCTCCTTATCTGTGCATATTCGTTTCTGGCTCTTCTACTAATCTCCTTATTTTCCTGAGTCCTTTGCTTCTGTACCTTTTCCATTCTCTGGTGCACTTAGTTTTTGCCTCCCTACACCTTCGGGTAAACAAAGGACTCGCTTTGGTCTTCCTATTATTTCTATTTCCCTTGGGAACAAACCTTTCCTCTGCCTCCTTGCACTTTGTTGTTACATATTCCATCATCTCGTTTACTGATTTTCCTACCAGTTCTCTGTCCCACTGAACCTTCTGCAGGAAGTTCCTCATTCCTGTGTAGTCCCCCCCTTTTATAGTTTGGCTTTTCCCATTCATTTCCTGTTACCTTCTCCACTTGTAACTCTACTATATAATCAAAACTCAGAACCATGTGAGCGCTAGCTCCAAGGGGCCTCTCGTAAGTGATGTCCTCAATGTTTGAACCTCTCAGGGTGAACACAAGATCCAGTCTTGCTGGCTCATCCTCCTCTCTCTCTCTGGTAGTGTTCCCCTCAAGGAAGGTTCCTTGATGTTGGTGAGGGGCTCTTGATTTAGGAAATTGGATCTGTGCTCCAGTTCCCCGAATTAAGCCTGAATGCCTTCCACATCCCCCCCAGGCGCTGTATAATCCTCCGCGTTTAGCGCTTCCCCCTTGATTTTAATAATAATAATCTGGTAGTGTCCCTGACGTGTGTGTGTGTGTGTGTGTGTGTGTGTGTGTGTGTGTGTGTGTGTGTGTGTTTGTGTGTGTTTGTGTGTGTTTGTGTGTGCATGTGTGTGTGTGTGTGTGTGTGTGTGTGTGTGTGTGTATGTGTTTGTGTGTGTTTGTGTGTGTTTGTGTGTGCATGTGTGTGTGTGTGTGTGTGTGTGTGTGTGTGTGTGTGTGTGTGTGTGTGTGTGTGTGTGTGTGTGTGTGTGTGTGTGTGTATACTCACCTGATTGTGGTTGCAGGGGTCGAGACTCAGGTCCTGGCACGTGAAGTGCTAAACCCATGTGGGTTATGCAGCTCCACACGGTGTGAAGATACAATTCAATGTCTGTTTAGCACTTTAGCGTGACAGTTCATATTTGTATTCAACTTGAGGGAGAACCTCTGAACCATTATCATGCCAAGAACCTCTGAACCATTATCATGCCAAGAACCTCTGAACCATTATCATGCCAAGAACCTCTGAACCATTATCATGCCAAGAACCTCTGAACCATTATCATGCCAAGAACCTCTGAACCATTATCATGCCAAGAACCTCTGAACCATTATCATGCCAAGAACCTCTGAACCATTATCATGCCAAGAACCTCTGAACCATTATCATGCCAAGAACCTCTGAACCATTATCATGCCAAGAACCTCTGAACCATTATCATGCCAAGAACCTCTGAACCATTATCATGCCAAGAACCTCTGAACCATTATCATGCCAAGAACCTCTGAACCATTATCATGCCAAGAACCTCTGAACCATTATCATGCCAAGAACCTTTGAACCATTATCATGCCAAGAACCTCTGAACCATTATCATGCCAAGAACCTCTGAACCATTATCATACCAAGAACCTCTGGACCATTATCATGCCAAGAGAACTGGAAGAAAATCAGAAGACAACTGGAGACAGAGGAGGAAAAATTTAAAAAGACAGGACAAGTGACAACAATAACAGTGAACGTAATTCTCCCGAGCATTGAAATGCGGCGGGTGTTATCCGTAGACTGTGTCGGTGCTTTCTCCTTCACATCGTTTTCTACCATGTTTACAAGTCCGTTTCTATACGATCGCAAGCAATACCAGGAATTATATATTCACTATTTAACGTTTAACCTAGATTGCTCCTAATTAAATTTGAATGAGGCACAAATAATGAGATTACATAATGTGAAGATGAGCAAGCATTAGCGGGAGGAGTTGAAAACAATACGCTTATGTGTGGTGCCAGGAACTGCAGGTAGGTATTTTATCCTGAGGCTCCAGTATCTGTTTTCTTTCTATTTCTCTGCCTGTATTATTGCATGCATGCATATTTCTAATTATATTTACATTTGTAAGAAAAAAACTGTATATTTTTTGACAAATATTCTTCGGTAAATCAATTTAATAATTAAAGACTATTTTTATGAGAACCATCGCCGACTGAATAATCTCACGTTTATGTTGCAAAACTCACACCCTGGAACATTTGGGTGTGAGTTTTGACCCATAAAAGTTCTCAGGTGAATCGTGTTGGTGAAAGTGGTTCCCTCGATGAATTTCAGCATGGAACGTCTGCTAGGTAGTTTCAGACACAAACGTTCCATTATGGAAAGTGTGATTAGTTGATTTTCCCATTTAATGTCGTAAAACGGGTTTTTGTTGCATTTAAAACATTTTCCGCAACTATAATGTTGTGCCTCCTCAACACCAGGAAAGTCACTATTCCCAGATTAAACAAAACTTTAATTTTAAGGATCCAGTAATTAATTACCTCAGGTTTCAGCATTGCTACACAGATGAATATTAGATCATCAGCGGTCTCTGTCATAGCTCAAAAATGGTCATTGTCTTGGAGGTTATTGAGAAATGGCTTTTTGAATATGAATATGTCATTGTTGGAAAAGATGTAGAGGTCAGTGGAGGAAAAACTATAGCATGGATAGTTTGGTAGTTGGGGGGTACCAGCACACCACCACAATACAAACACACCACAGCACTGCAATACACGGCATAAACCACAACACACTACACACCACAACACACTACACACCACAACACACTACACACCACAACTCACTACACACCACAACTCATTAGACACCACAACACAGAACACACCACAACACACTACACACCACAACTCATTAGACACCACAACTCATTAGACACCACAACACAGAACACACCACAACACACTACACACCACAACTCATTAGACACCACAACACAGAACACACCACAACACACTACACACCACAACACACTACACACCACAACACACTACACACCACAACACAGAACACACCACAACACACTACACACCACAACACACTACACACCACAACACACTACACACCACAACTCATTAGACACCACAACACACAACACACCACAACACACCACAACACACTACACACCACAACTCATTAGACACCACAACACACCACTGCAATATAACACTACAACACACTATACAACACACCATACAACACACCATACAACACACCATACAACACACCATACAACACACCACAAGACACAGCACAACACACAACATAAAGCACACCAAAACAATATACCACAACACACCACCACAATATACCACAACACAGAACACACACCAGACACACCACAACACACAATACACACAACACAGAGACACACACCACCACAACACACAGCATACCACGCACCACCATGTCTCATCTTCCACCACCTCTCGTAATATTACTCTCCACGCACTTCCTCACCCTGTAAGAGATTGCAGCAAAAACAAAAAGCTAGTAACCATAGCAAGCAGTGAAACAATTCCTCTCTTCCCCTCAGGCTCACACATTAACGAGAGATCGCTATGCACAGTGTACACTGGTGGGCTCAGCAGCCTCCCTGGAGAGACGGAGAACTCGTCAGTATTTCATCTCTAACATACCGTCCGCGTACCACACCTCTAAATTAACTTGACACTATGAGTGACGTTCCGGGAATAATGTAGCAGCGAGCCTGGGTCTGGTTTATGATGGTTGTTGACGTTCTTAGTGTCGTGCTTGTTGGGGTGATGGTTAAGGTTGTAGTTTTTACTGTTGATATTGTTACTGTTGTTTTTACCCTTGTTTATATTGTTGTTTTTACCGTTGTTATTGTTACTGTTGTTACAGTTGTTGTTGTTAACTTCCTCGAAGCTTTCATTTATCACTTCAGAACGCCCTTTTCGATCGGCTTCAAATTTTCAACCCTAGTTAACTATTATTAAATAAAGGCATAGTTATGTATGTGGTCATGTATGAGCTGGTAAGCTTAGGTATGTACCTGTGCATGAGTGCATATGTTTATGTATTCATAAACGTATTCATATGTTATGCAAGTATAATTGGTTGTGTGTGCAGAACATCCACTGTGAAAAACTGTGAAATTTCAAGCGTTGTCGTGATTTATCACATTACCGAGGAGCTATTTACTGTAATCTTATTACAAGTTTGTGTGTGTATATACATGTGTATGTGTGTCGTTGCAGGGGTCGAGTCACAGCTCCTAGCCCCACCTCTTTGCTTGTCGCTACTAGGATTACTCACTGTGTGTGTGTGTGTGTGTGTGTGTGTGTGTGTGTGTGTGTGTGTGTGTGTGTGTGTGTGTGTATGTACTCACCTAGTTGTGCTCACCTAGTTGAGCTTGCAGGGGTCGAGTCCAACCTCCTGGCCAAGCCTCTTCACTGGTCGCTACTATGTCACTCTCCCTGAACCGTGAGCTTTATCATACCTCTGCTTAAAGCTATGTATGGATCCTGCCTCCCTTACATCGCTTCCCAAACTATTCCACTTCCTGACTACTCTGTGGCTGAAGAAATACTTCCTAACATCCCTGTGATTCATCTGTGTCTTCAACTTCCAACTGTGTCCCTTTGTTGGTGTGTGTGTGTGTGTGTGTGTGTGTGTGTGTACTCACCTAGTTGTACTCACCTAGTTGAGGTTGCGGGGGTCGAGTCACAGCTCCTAGCCCCACCTCTTCACCGGTTGCTACTAGGTCTCCCCTGACCCTCCTGTGTGTGTGTACATGTGTACATGTGTGCACGCACGCGAGCGAGATACAGACGATGATTTCCATAGAGTTGTGAGACTTTAACATGATTTAAAAAAAAAGTGTTTAGAGTGTTTAAAAACAGTGTTCAGATTGTTTAAATAGCAGTTTCAAAAATGACAGTGCTCAGAGTTATTAAATAACAGTGTTCACAATATCTAAATAACAGTGGTCAGAATGTATAAAAACAAGTATTCAGATTGTTTAAAAAATAGTATTCACAGTGTCTAAATAACAATGGTCAGAGTGTTTAAAAATCGGTGTTCAGAGTGTTTAAATACAGAGTTCATAACTTTTAAATAACAGTATTCACAGTGTCTAAATAACAGTGGTGAGAGTGTTTAAAAACCAGTTTTCAATCTTGAGACTACTAGTGGTCAGTGATTCTGTCACTGCTGGCACCAACCTTTGGGGTACAGTGACCAGTTATTCCTTCACTGCTGGCTCCAGCCTTGAGAGTCCTAGTGACCAATGAGTTTGTTACTGCTAGCTCCAATCTTGACAGTACTAATGACCAGTGATTTTATCACTGGTAGCTCCAGCTTTGAGGGTACTAGTGACCAGTTGTTCTGTCAATGATAGCTCCAGTTTTGAGGGTACTAGTGACCAGTGATTCTATCACTGATAGCACCAACCTTGAGGATACTAGTGACAAGGGAATCTGTCAAAGCTGGCATCAACTTTGACCAGTGCTAATGTCCCTGTTGTTTATATCTGTATATCAGGTTTATAAAACTATATTTACATAGGAATAAAATATGTAGATTTTCCACTCTAATGAATAATAAAAGTAGATGTAAAAATCGCGTTGTAATTCACTGTAACAACAGATTCATATATATATATATATCACACATATATCACATTGTTATTCACTATAACAACAGATACAAAGATCACATTGTTATACACAGTAACACCTCAAATGCAAATGTCACGCTGTTATACACAATACCAACAAAGATACACAGATCAGACTAGTGTACACAGTAACCTAACAGAAATATCACACTGATTTATACAACAGAAATATCACACTAGTGTACACAATAACAGAAATATCACAATGTCCACAATAGAAAGATCACACTAGAGTACAAAATAAGAGAGATAGAAAGATCACACTGTTATACACAATAAAACACAAACAGAGATCACACCGTTGTACACAACAGATAAAGGTACACAATAACAGCAGTTACAAAGATCACACTGTTGTACACAATAACAACAGTTACAAAGATCACACTGTAATAAAGTTGGTAGAATTACCGACAATATGTAAAGTAAAAGGACACAAGTGCAACTAATGTGACATTTTATTGTGGCAACGTTTCGCTCCTGGAGAGCGAAACGTTGCCACAATAAAATGTCACATTAGTTGCACTTGTGTCCTTTTACTTTACAAAGATCACACTGTTGTACACAATAACAACAGTTACAAAGATCAGACTGTTGAACACAATATCAAGAGAGATACACAGATCACACTGTTATACAGTGTGATCAAAATATTAATTACGACTCTTGCTGTATGAATGTGTGCTGTAAGGTTGAAATTTTACTGAAATGCTTAAAAAAAGTTTGGTATTGTTGAAGTCAGACACTGGAGAATTTCTTTTCTGATAGACTTGAAACTTTGACCGTTGTTTTACTTTATTAAAAGATAACTTGGCGTTAACTTTGAGCTGTGCAAATTTAAATTTACTAATTTTATTAAATTGCTTCCCATGTAATAACTAGAGAATGGCTCTGCTGATCGGCTTCAAACCCTAAACACTGTTATATATTAATTGGAAGTATTTTTACACTAATTTCGACCAGTATGGCTGGTAATTTGCTAATTTTCTTAAAACCAAATTAATGAATATAAAAAAATACATGAAAAATATTTCTCAGATTTAGTGGGTTTTAAATTTTACGAGACAGCGCTTCCTTATTTTCACAACTTTTCTAATAAAAAAATTTCTTTCTCCATAATTTTCGTTTATTAGTGTAGTTTGTCTTAATTGATTAGCTGGAAATTTTTAACGCTGGAGCCACTGTGTCTGGGGCGAGATTCTCGGTACTATTTCAGTGCCTGACTAGTTAATGGTCAATGTTGCACAGACTATTTGATTACCTGGTTGGTCAATGGTCAATGTTACACGGACTATTTCATTACCTGGCAGGTCAGTGGACAATGTTACACGGACTATTTTATTACCTGGCAGGTCAGTGGACAATGTTACACGGACTATTTAATTAATTGGTCATTTTGTCACTTTTACTTTCCAAGTGATACAAGATTATTTTACTTTACTACATTATTTTACCTTGATGCTGCTGAGACAATCTTGAAAATGGGTTAGATAGATATTTTTGTTAGTGGCTTGAGATGGACCTGTCTAGTATGGGTCAATAGACCTGCTGCAGTGTTCCTCCTTTCATATGTTCTTATGAATCAGATTTGTCCTCATCTTGTTTTAATCGACTCTGACTGCATCACATTGCACAGTCACTATATGATGGCATCTATTCAGTAACTGGAGAATGACTCTTCCGGTCTGATTTAAACTTTTGCTACTAATGAGTTGTCCTCAATGGAATCTTTGCTTTGATTTTAGGTTGTGAGAATTTTACTATGCCAATTTTATTAATGAAATTAGTTTTCGTGAAATAACTTGATAATGTCTCTTATGATCAGAAAACAGATCACAGTGTTTGACTTCACTTGGTTATCCTTTGTTAAATTTACATACTGTTGATGTAATTAGTCTTACTTATATGCGTACTTACTTTACTCTTAAATGTGAGTAAATCTTTCTTAGGGAAAATGTTAGATTTTTTTTGGTTTACATTAGTCCCACTTTATTTTTTTTTATAGAAGTAATTGGTAAAATTAAAATACTGATTTTCCTGCGACACTTTTTGAGAGTGTTATGTAGCTGTCTTCACCTTCCAACACTGACAACTTGATCATTCACTTTCTGACTTCTTTCAGACTTAATGTGCTGGTGTATTGTAGGATACTAGTCTCTCTGAGATAACAAGAGAATTCCTTTTTGGTCTAACTTCAAAGCTGATGCTTCTCAGTGGAAGGTTTTAATTAATTTTTGGCAGTATATGTCCTATATCCCAGTTTTTATTGAAAAAATGGGGTTATTAATGTGTACATGGTGACTGTGAATAAAAAGTCACAATACCGTGACTGGAAGACGGTATTGTGTTAAAAAATGTAGAATTAATATTTATATTAGTAATAAACAAAACAAACACAGTAGTTGCAGTAGTTCTAACAGTAGAAGTAAAAGTAGTAGTGGTGATGGTGGTAGTAGTGGTGATGGTGGTAGTAGTGGTGATGGTGGTAGTAGTAGTGATGGTGGTAGTAGTAGTGATGGTGGTAGTAGTGGTGATGGTGGTAGTAGTGGTGATGGTGGTAGTAGTGGTGATGGTGGTAGTAGTGGTGATGGTGGTAGTAGTGGTGATGGTGGTAGTAGTGGTGATGGTGGTAGTAGTAGTGATGGTGGTAGTAGTGGTGATGGTGGTAGTAGTGGTGATGGTGGTAGTAGTGGTGATAGTGGTAGTAGTAGTGATGGTGGTAGTAGTGGTGATGGTGGTAGTAGTGGTGATAGTGGTAGTAGTAGTGATGGTGGTAGTAGTGGTGATGGTGGTAGTAGTGGTGATGGTGGTAGTAGTGGTGATGGTGGTAGTAGTGGTGATAGTGGTAGTAGTAGTGATGGTGGTAGTAGTGGTGATGGTGGTAGTAGTGGTGATGGTGGTAGTAGTGGTGATGGTGGAAGTAGTGGTGATGGTGGTAGTAGTGGTGATGGTGGTAGTAGTGGTGATGGTGGTAGTAGTGGTGATGGTGGTAGTAGTGGTGATGGTGGTAGTAGTGGTGATGGTGGTAGTAGTGGTGATGGTGGTAGTAGTGGTGATGGTGGTAGTAGTGGTGATGGTGGTAGTAGTAGTGATTGTGGTAGTAGTAGTGATGGTGGTAGTAGTGGTGATGGTGGTAGTAGTGGTGATGGTGGTAGTAGTGGTGATGGTGGTAGTAGTGGTGATAGTGGTAGTAGTGGTGATGGTGGTAGTAGTGGTGATGGTGGTAGTAGTGGTGATGGTGGTAGTAGTGGTGATGGTGGTAGTAGTGGTGATGGTGGTAGTAGTAGTGATGGTGGTAGTAGTGGTGATGGCGGTAACCTCCCTAATTAATTTGATGGATTACATGAGAACTGAAATGTCGATAGAGAACCTCATAATAATGGTAACCCTAGACTTACAAAAGACCTTCGATACTTTCAACCGCAATTTACTTTGTAAGAAACGTCAAACTATCGGCATAGGTTCCATAGACTGGTTTAAGTCCTATCTTAGCAATAGGAAACAAACTGTCAAAATCAACAAAACAGAATCAGAACCCCTGCCGATAGCATGTAGAGTTCCCCAAGGTAGTATTCTGGGTTCCTTATTATTCTTATGTTATGCAAATGACATGCATATCAGTGTCAAATGCAAACTGCTATTATATGCGGATGATAGTGCTCTGTTAGTCAGGTAAGACCTACGAGATATATCTAATGTAATAACACTAGAACTGGAGTCCTGCAGCAAATGGTTAGTAGACAACAAACTATCGTTAATCCTCGGGAAAACGGAAGCTATACTCTTTGGCACAAAAAAACTGAGAAGGGTAAATAATTTGAATGTCCGTTGTAATGGGGAACTCATTACTTCAGCTTCCTCAGTAAAATATTTGAGAATCCCCTTTGACCCATGCATGTCAGGCGAACTGATCGGGAACAGACTGAAGTTTCCCTACAGACAAGCACGCTGTCTACCTACGCTTGCTCTTCATGGTACTCTGCCTTGACAAAAAAACTGAAAGATGAACTGCAAATTACCCAGAACAAAATGGTAAGATTCATGGTGGACCTGCGTCCAAGAGAACATGTAGGTCAGGATGAATTACAACAGTTGGATATGCTGAATGTTGAAGCAAGTTTTTAAAATTGCTCACAATGTGAGCTGCTAATTTTGTCAAGGCAATCATAGTACCTGGAGTTTACCTGGAGAGAGTTTCGGGGGTCAATGTCCCCGCGGCCCGGTCTGTGACCAGGCCTCCTGGTGGATCAGCGCCTGATCAACCAGGCTGTTGCTGCTGGCTGCACACAAACCAACGTACGAGCCACAGCCCGGCTGATCAGGAACTGACTTTAGGTGCTTGTCCAGTGCCAGCTTGAAGACTGCCAGGGGTCTGTTGGTAATCCCCCTTATGTGTGCTGGGAGGCAGTTGAACAGTCTCGGGCCCCTGACACTTATTGTATGGTCTCTTAACGTGCTAGTGACACCCCTGCTTTTCATTGGAGGGATGGTGCATCGTCTGCCAAGTCTTTTGCTTTCGTAGTGAGTGATTTTCGTGTGCAAGTTCGGTACTAGTCCCTCTAGGATTTTCCAGGTGTATATAATCATGTATCTCTCCCTCCTGCGTTCCAGGGAATACAGGTTTAGAAACCTCAAGCGCTCCCAGTAATTGAGGTGTTTTATCTCCGTTATGCGCGCCGTGAAAGTTCTCTGTACATTTTCTAGGTCGGCAATTTCACCTGCCTTGAAAGGTGCTGTTAGAGTGCAGCAATATTCCAGCCTAGATTGAACAAGTGACCTGAAGAGTGTCATCATGGGCTTGGCCTCCCTAGTTTTGAAGGTTCTCATTATCCATCCTGTCATTTTTCTAGCAGATGCGATTGATACAATGTTATGGTCCTTGAAGGTGAGATCCTCCGACATAATCACTCCCAGGTCTTTGACGTTGGTGTTTCGCTCTATTTTGTCGCCAGAATTTGTTTTGTACTCTGATGAAGATTTAATTTCCTCATGTTTACCATATCTGAGTAATTGAAATTTCTCATCGTTGAACTTCATATTGTTTTCTGCAGCCCACTGAAAGATTTGGTTGATGTCCGCCTGGAGCCTTGCAGTGTCTGCAATGGAAGACACTGTCATGCAGATTCGGGTGTCATCTGCAAAGGAAGACACGGTGCTGTGGCTGACATCCTTGTCTATGTCGGATATGAGGATGAGGAACAAGATGGGAGCTAGTACTGTGCCTTGTGGAACAGAGCTTTTCACCGTAGCTGCCTCGGACTTTACTCTGTTGACGACTACTCTCTGTGTTCTGTTAGTGAGGAAATTATAGATCCATCGACCGACTTTTCCTGTTATTCCTTTAGCGCGCATTTTGTGCGCTATTACGCCATGGTCACACTTGTCGAAGGCTTTTGCAAAGTCTGTATATATTACATCTGCATTCTTTTTGTCTTCTAGTGCATTTAGGACCTTGTCGTAGTGATCCAGTAGTTGAGACAGACAGGAGCGACCTGTTCTAAACCCATGTTGCCCTGGGTTGTGTAACTGATGGGTTTCTAGATGGGTGGTGATCTTGCTTCTTAGGACCCTTTCAAAGATTTTTATGATATGGGATGTTAGTGCTATTGGTCTGTAGTTCTTTGCTGTTGCTTTACTGCCCCCTTTGTGGAGTGGGGCTATGTCTGTTGTTTTTAGTAACTGAGGGACGACCCCCGTGTCCATGCTCCCTCTCCATAGGATGGAAAAGGCTCGTGATAGGGGCTTCTTGCAGTTCTTGATGAACACAGAGTTCCATGAGTCTGGCCCTGGGGCAGAGTGCATGGGCATGTCATTTATCGCCTGTTCGAAGTCATTTGGCGTCAGGATAAC
This sequence comes from Cherax quadricarinatus, assembly GCF_038502225.1. Lineage (NCBI taxonomy): Eukaryota > Metazoa > Arthropoda > Malacostraca > Decapoda > Parastacidae > Cherax > Cherax quadricarinatus. The sequence goes on along the minus strand of NW_027197095.1, from coordinate 46,090 downwards.
ATCGGATAGGCTTGTGTTAATCAAATTTTGTGGCTCTCTCATAAAAAATTCATTTTGATCTTCGACTCTCAGTCTGGTTAGCGGCTTGCTAAAAACTGAGTCATATTGGGACTTGAGTAGCTCACTCATTTCCTTGCTGTCATCTGTGTAGGACCCATCTTGTTTAAGTAGGGGCCCAATACTGGGCGTTGTTCTCGATTTTGATTTGGCATAGGAGAAGAAATACTTTGGGTTTCTTTCGATTTCATTTATAGCTTTTAGTTCTTCCCGCGATTCCTGACTCCTAAAGGATTCTTTTAGCTTAAGTTCGATGCTTGCTATTTCTCTGACCAGTGTCTCCCTGCGCATTTCAGATATATTGACCTCTTTTAGCCGCTCTGTTATTCTTTTCCGTCGCCTGTAAAGGGAGCGCCTGTCTCTTTCTATTTTACATCTACTCCTCCTTTTTCTTAGAGGAATAAGCCTTGTGCATACATCGAGTGCCACCTAGTTAATCAGTTCTAGGCATAAGTTTGGGTCTGTGTTGCTTAGTATATCTTCCCAGCTTATATCGGTTAGGACTTGGTTTACTTGGTCCCACTTTATGTTTTTGTTATTGAAGTTGAATTTGGTGAATGCTCCCTCGTGACTAGTCTCATTTTGTCGGTCTGGGGCTCCTCGCATACATGTCTGAACCTCAATTATGTTGTGATCTGAGTATATTGTTTTTGATATGGTGACATTTCTTACCAGATCATCATTGTTAGTGAATATGAGGTCTAGTGTATTCTCCAGTCTAGTAGGCTCTATTATTTGCTGGTTTAAATTGAATTTGGTGCAGAGATTTAAAAGCTCGTGTGAGTGTGAGTTTTCATCAGAGCTGCCTCCTGGTGTTATTACTGCAACAATATTATTTGCTATATTCCTCCATTTTAGGTGCCTTAAGTTGAAATCCCCCAGGAGCAAGATGTTGGGTGCAGGAGCTGGAAGATTTTCCAGACAGTGGTCAATTTTTAACAGCTGTTCCTGGAATTGCTGGGATGTTGCATCCGGAGGCTTGTAGACTACCACAATGACTAGGTTTTGGTTCTCGACCTTTACTGCTAAAACTTCCACTACGTCATTTGAGGCATTAAGCAGTTCTGTGAAAACAAGTGACTCTGCAATGTACAGGCCAACCCCCCCCTTTTGCCTGTTCACTCTGTCACATCTGTATAGGTTGTAACCTGGGATCCATATTTCATTGTCAAAGTGATCCTTTATGTGGGTCTCAGTGAAAGCCGCGAACAGGAGAGTGAGAGTACAACTTTGTAGTACCCACAGTCAGTAGCCAGGCTTCAAACACCTTTTATTGTACAGCAATAAAGGAATGGAACAGATTGCCTGCACATGTCAAAGCCAGTCATAGTGTGAACCAGTTCAAGAAGACAGCCAAAATATGCCTCATGAATGTAGCGACAGAAAGGGAGGAGAATGATTTTTTTTTTTAGATAACACATGCAAATGTAAATAACTCTTTTTACCTTATTCCTAGTATATATCCTTTATATTATAATAGAAAGATATTATATCCTTTATAGTGTAATAATAAGGTATTAAAAGGACCCCAATGGAAATAAGTCACTCTGTCTAACATTTTGGGTTATCTTAGGTTCTCTACACATATGCTACTATATATGATAATCAATACTTACTTACCTAAGAGGTTTAGAGTGTCTTCTGGCCGTCTAATTGTTTCATCGAGGTAGGTTGTCCATGAGTCTTGGTGGGTTTCTCATCGGTCAATCTGCCTGTCACTGAGTTCTTTCCAGAACACCGTCAGCGCCTGGGTGCCAGTCCCGATGTGCAGAGACTCGCTTGTAACAAAGTCATCTCACACCAAACCCAGCACCCACCGCAATGCACGATTTTGAATTTGCTGCAGTTTCAGGACGTTAGTCTTTGCAGCTAGAGAAAGAGTAAGAGGTGTATATGTGACAAGTGGCCGTATGAGGGCCTTGTACAGGTGTAGTTTAGTGTGTGGGTGGGAGCCTTTGAGCTTGTATAGTCGCCCAAGGGCGGTACTGGCTATAACTCTCTAGACGTTTATACACAAATAACCCGCACATAAAAGAGAGAAGCTTACGACGACGTTTCGGTCCGACTTCGACCATTGACAAAGTCACACGTTTATGTAGGAGTGAAGTCTGAGAATGGAGTCAAGGTTAACTCTAGGACCATGATATTGCGTGTTCGTGGAATGGGTGTTCTTGTAGTGGTGGTTCTGAGTTCGACAGGTAGTGGTGGGCTTCCTTTCATAAACCCATTTGCTGACAAGTCCACTCGAAAATATATGAACACATTCACTTCTTCCATAGTCTCTCCCTCTAATCTGGTATCCAATCTTTCATTTCCCATCTTTTGGTATCCACTTCCTCTTGCTCTTTCCTATGCTCACTTTTAATTTCCTTCTTTTACGTAATCCCCCCCCCCTCCCCTGCAACTTCTATTCATAATCTCCCAAAAGAACAGTGTCATCAGCAAAAAGCACCTGTGGCAACTACTACTCTTTGTTAGATTCTTTATCCTTTAATCTCACACCTCTTGCCACCACCCGAACATTCCCTTCTACAACTTCATCTATAAATATATTTAACAACCATGGTACTATCAAGCATCCTTCTCTAAGGCCTACTTTTACTGGGAAATAATCTCCCTGTTTGTCTCCTACATACCCTACCTGAGCCCCACTATCCTCATAAAAACTCTTAGCTTTTTTCAGTAACTTGCAACATCTGCCACATAGCTCCCCTATCCACCCTATCATATGCCTTTTTCAAATTCATAAGAGCAACGAAAACCTCTTTACCCTTATCTAAATACCGTTCACTTATATGCTTCACTGTAAATACTTGGTCTACATCCCCCGTACCCTTCCTAAAGCCTCCTGTTTATCTGCGATCCAACTCTCTGTCTTACTCTTAATTCTTTCATTAATAACTCTACCATACACTTTACCAGGTATACTGAACAGACTTATTCACCTATAATTTCTGCACTCTCTTTTGTCCTCTTTGCCTTTATACAGAGGACTTTGCATGCTCTCCACCAATCGCATGGTACCTTACCCTCTTCCATACATTTATTAAATAAAAGCACCAACCACTCCAAAACTATATTCCCACCTGCTTTTAACATTTCTATCTTTATCCCATCAATCCCAGCTGCCTTACTCCCTTTCATTTTACCCACTGCCTCACGAACTTTCCCCACACTCACAACTGGCTCTTCTTTACTCCTACAAGATGTTATTCCTCCTTACCCTATACACGAAAGTACAGCTTCCCTGTCTTCATCAACATTTAAAGTGCAGGCATTGTACTTCCCATTTCCAGAACTCCGGCTATGTAAAAATAACCGGTTCTCAATCACTTCACTAAATATTACCCTGCTCACACTCCAACAGCTCGTCAGGTCCCAAAAACCATTCGTCTCCATTCACTCCTATCTAACACGCTCAGGCACGCTTGCTGGAAGTCCAAGCCCCTCGCCCACAATACCTCCTTTACTCCCTCCCTTCAACCTTTTCGAGGACGAGCCCTGTCTAACCTTCCATGTCATTCTACTTGATCCATTGGACGCCAAGGTATTGGTCCAGTGTTGTGAGAATGGTATAGCACTGCATACCTTGTTCCAAGGTTCGTAGGTTCGAGTCTCCTTCAGCCAGAAATCAGTGTTTGTGTATATTTCGCCTGCTCTTGCGAATTCCTTGCATATATATATATATATATATATATATATATATATATATATATATATATATATATATATATATATATATATATATATATATATATATATATATATATATATGTATATATATATATATATGTATATATATATATTATGTCGTGCCGAATATGTAAAACTGGTCAATTAGCAAAAACTCATTTAAAATTAAATCTTTTCTGAAATTTTCTCTTATACGTTTAAAGATATATTTTTTTCATTAATGTTAATGTAAAAATTTTTAATTTTGCAACAAAAGAATCTTAGAAAACTTACCTAACCTTATTATAACAAGAGCAATTTATTTTAGCCTAACCCAACTAAATATATTTTAAATATGTTTACAATAATTTAGTACTAAACAAACACAATCAAATATATTTTATTTTGTTAGGTTCAAAATGATTTTGGCGAAATTATTGCATACACAAATTTTCAATTGTCCTATATGGCAAGATGAGCGTTGCTATTTAAGCCAAGATGGCAAGTTCTGCCTATTCGGCACGATATATATATGTATATATATATATAATAAATATATATATATATATATATAATATATATATATATATATATATATATATATATATATATATATATATATATGTCATGTCGTGCCGAATATGTAAAACTGGCCAATTAGCAAGAACTCATTTAAAATTAAGTCCTTTCTAAAATTTTCTCTTATACGTTTAAAAATATATTTTTTTCATTAATGTTAATGTAAAAAATTTTAATTTTGCACCAAAAGAATCTTAGAAAACTTACCTAACCTTGTTATAACAAGAACAATTTATTTTAGCCTAACCCAACTAAATATATTTTAGATTTGTTTACAATAATTTAATACTAAATAAACACAGTGAAATATATTTTTTTCGTTAGGTTCAGAATGATTTTGGCGAAATTATTGCATACACAAATTTTCACTTGTCCTATATGGCAAGATGAGCGTTGCTATTTAAGCCAAGATCGCAAGTTCTGCCTATTCGGCACGACATATATATATATATTTATATATATATATATATATATATATATATATATATATATATATATATATATATATATATATATATATATATATATATATATATGTATGTAGAATTACCGACAATATATTAAGTAAGAGGACACAAATACAACTAATGTGACATTTTTGTTGTGGCAACGTTTCGCTCTCCAGGAGCTTCATCAAGCCTGGAGAGCGACACGTTGCCATAATAAAATGTCACATTAGTTGCATTTGTGTCCTTGTACTTAACACAGTATATATGAAGGAAACAAGTACAATGGAAATTTTAGTAAATGTTGTGCTAACACAGACGGGAGTATCGAGCGGTAAACAGGAGAGATGCTGTGTTCTATCAGACTATGATCTATAAATGCACATCAATAATCACATTCTAGTGTTTAGTAAAATGAGATGAATAGTAGAATTAAACCTTATTGCGTCAGTTTCAAGCTGCAATTTGAGTAGCAATATAATTTCAGCACAGTAATTTGCTCCTAAGTCGCTTGCAACTTCCCTGTGGAACATTAAATAGTAATCAAACCATACCCCGGCCGGGATTGAACCCGCGGTCATAGTCTCAAAACTCCAGCCCGTCGCAATCGTGTCATTACGATTTCGTGAGTCGTCTTAAATAGTAATGCTTGTAAATAATATATCACTTGTTTGAGTTTCAAAATTAATTCATACATATGGGTGTACCTTCAAAGTAGATAAGTAGATACTTATCAACCTGTCGGTTTTTTTATACGATTTTAAAATTCACCTTCAAAGTAGCCGTAGACCGAGTTGGAGTCCTTAGTGAGGTTGAAGGAAGGTGAGGGACCAACCTGGGTGTGAAGACACTCCCATTTACTTCCATTCTGTACAGCTGTCCATGCCAAGCACTCGTCCATGCCAAGCACTCGTCCATCGCTAAGCATATAGACTTACAAGTACCTGGAAAAGAAAGGGCAAAATATTTATATAGAAAGGGCATGAAATTACAGTTTAGTAGTCCTATTGGAAAAGAAAGGGCAAAATATTTATTATATCAGTTTACCTCTTATACTTGGTTCCAGTCACGGTATTGTGCCTTTTTTTCATGTTAGTGCTGCATTCGTTCATCATAAGCACACTCTGGTAGTTCATGAAGTTATGTACCAGATGCTGCACACTCTGGTAGTTCATGATGTACCAGATGCTGCACACTCTGGTAGTTCATGATGTACCAGATGCTGCACACACTGGTAGTTCATGATGTACCAGATGCTGCACACTCTGGTAGTTCATGATGTACCAGATGCTGCACACTCTGGTAGTTCATGATGTACCAGATGCTGCACACTCTGGTAGTTCATGATGTACCAGATGCTGCACACTCTGGTAGTTCATGATGTACCAGATGCTGCACACTCTGGTAGTTCATGATGTACCAGATGCTGCACACTCTGGTAGTTCATGATGTACCAGATGCTGCACACACTGGTAGTTCATGCACACTCTGGTAGTTCATGATGTACCAGATGCTGCACACTCTGGTAGTTCATGATGTACCAGATGCTGCACACTCTGGTAGTTCATGATGTACCAGATGCTGCACACTCTGGTAGTTCATGATGTACCAGATGCTGCACACTCTGGTATGGATCGATCAGTTAAACAAGCCAGGTTGAAATACTTTCACCCTAGCTTGTTTAACATATTTCAGAGTATGTTAGAAAATATATCAGAGAATGTTAGAAAATAGGGAGTATGTTAGAAAATTCAAGGTTAGCATACATCATAAAGGTAATGTCAGTGGTCTTTATCAAATTCAAGTGTATCCCATTACAGGACTCGCAACAATGGTTTCAAGTTGAAAATATTCAGATTCAGGAAGAATATGGAAAAGCACTGGTTTGGTAATAGAGTTGTGGATGAGTGGAACAAACTCCCAAGTACAGTTATTCAGGCTAAAACGTTGTGTAGTTTTAAAAATAGGTTAGATAAATACATGAGTGGGTGTGGGTGGTTGTGAGTTCGACCTGACTAGCTTGTGCTGCTGGGTCTGGTGCCGTGCTCCTTCCTTGAGTGGAGGTGGCCAGACTGGCTGGGTCATTGGGCTAATCCGGGGGGTTGGGTCATTGGGTTATAAATGGTTTCATGTATTGTGATTACGTCAATGTGTGATATGCATGTATACTGTATTCTTTAAATAAAAAATAAAAAAAAATCAATAAAAAATTCTGGGGAAGACATGGACCTGCTCCGCATGGGTCAGTAGGCCTGTTGAAGTGTTCCTTCTTCCTTATGTTCTTATGTTCTTATTAACTAATTTCCAACGTTCAATCCAAGGAAAAATTATCTGTGTGTGACGATACATCATTTTGCTAGATACAGTGAGTTATTTCCAATCGTAGATAAAACTGCTGAAACTGTTACCAGAGCATTTAAAGAATGAATAATATGCAAATATACAGTTCCTAAGTCTTTGTAACCGACAATGGTGGTGAGTTTTGTAATGAGATTTTAGAAAAGTTGTGAACTTTGTATAAAATAACTAAATCTACTATTGTTCCTCGCCATCCTTCCAGTAATGATTTAACAGAAAGAATCAATAAGTATTAGATGTGTTAAGAACTATAACTCCCCATGGGACGAAGTTATACCTGATGTTCAATGTGCGATCACTTCCGCCTACAATATCTTTACAGGAGATACTTCTCACTATTATTTGTGTGGTGTAGATAAACGTTTATCTTATGAGTTGTTATATTCGATTCCTAAGCCTAGTTATAATGATTATATTTTGTCTCGCACTCGCTTAGCGCAAAGTATTTACAGAAGAATCCGTGAAAAACTTCGCAAATAAACAGAAATTGGCGAAATACAGAGGCGTAAAGAAGTGGTCTTAGGTAGCACTAATAACTTACATGGATAGTCAACTGTGAGGGTGTTGAAGGCTTCACCAGACTCGAACGTCAACTCAGGAGCTGTGAAGAACGGCCAGCGTCTCATTGCGAAGGACAAGTTGACCAACCACACTAGAGTTGTCACTCTAGTGTGGAGATATATTGAAATGAGACATTCCAGAACATTATTTGTAGTGAGGCAGTAATACAGAACATTTGAAGGTTAATGCTTGGAAGATACTGGAGGGTCTGGTCCCAAATCTTCACATGCACAGGAGGTTAAAATGAGTCGAGTTTTTCCCTCTTACGACTGGCTAATATTCCTGCTTATGAATCTTTTATTCAACCACTGCTCATTCGAACTAAAAAAAAAATTCTGCAAAGAAAAAAAATGTTAGAGCACTTGTTAATGAGCTGTATTTCGCCAATTTCTTTATTTTTCTGTGAGAGTTCACAGTTGATGCATTAATGAGGTTGAGTACTGTTCAATATCACTAATGCATAAACTTGTTGGAACTCGTTAGTACACGACAAAACATAATGTGAGCTGAAATTCTACATGAAGTCACTTTGGAGAGAACTACTTGCAGTAGAAAAAACAAAAGATATATATAATGGTGTATGTGTCATTCTATCCCACAGAGACCTAGAACAGATAAATTTGGATTAGTGTTTCAACAGCAGCAGAAGCAATACACTAACAAAGGATCATTTGTATATTAATTTTGCACTCTCTATCAAATATTGGTGTCACATGATTCCCCATCTCTCAAACGTGAAGGAGTTAGATGTATGAGGGTTGGTAGATGTATGAGGCTAAATGATGGTTTATATAATGTTAGTCCCAATGTCATACATACATGAGTAATGTGATGGAAGATATAAAATCAGTGGAAGCCATGTTTATAGATGATTAGAAAATAATGAGAAGAATACAGACAGGTGAGAGCCAGGAAAAACTACAGACGGTCTTGGAGAGGCCCTAACAAGTACAAAGTTTAGAAGACTGAGCATGAACAAAGAAAATCGCAGACGAAGTACTGGAACAAGAGCAATGGCTGTAAACCTCGCAGAGAGAGAAATGCCTCATGGTAAGCTTGAGGTGCACATCAAACGAATAACTGCTGGAACAAATGCATTTCTGACAACGCCAAGATAAGCTTCCGAAAACTTCGGCAGGCAGTCATTCCCGACCCTGTATAAGACATACGTCAGGTTCACACTTTACCAAGCATGTAAAGAAGTTGGAAATAGTGGATAGATTTGTAACGAGGCTAGTTCCATAACTAAGGAGTATGTCCTACGATTAGAGATTAAGAGAGCAAAATCTGATGACACTAAAGCAGGGGTGGCCAACCTATGGCCCATGCACCAAAAGTGGCGCATTGCATGATTAGAAGTGGCACATTGCACCAGTGATAATAATAATAAAAAGCAAGCCTACTCATACAAAAAGTATTAACCAATATCCGATTTGTGGAAAAAATTATAACAGAAATTCAAGGAACTTAAAGCTGAAAATGAGTTTTACTGAAAATAAATCTAAAACCTAGCAATCGTTCTTAGTGATTTTTATTACTTCGAGAACATCTTTTAGCGAAAGTCGTCTTCTTTCACACTAATCTATTTACATTTAAAGTATATTCAGTAAGCCTAGGAACAAACTGCAGTGAACACCCACACCGCCATCTGTTAGCAGCCATCTTAATGATCTAAATCTGAAACTGCAGAGCGAGAACAAATTGTTTCCTAGTTTAGTAAATAATATCAGTGTATTCAAGATAAAGTTAAAACTCGCAGTTTTAAAATTAGGATTTAAGCAAGTTTCCACATTTAAAATAACAGATAATGGAAAATTTTACAGAATATAATGAGACAATCAGATTATTGCAAGAGTCATTTGAAAGTCGTTACGGTGATTTTGCTACAGAAGAAGACTGCATACTGGCATTTATAAACCTATTTTCACTTAGTGAATAAAAAATCCTAAAGATGAGTAGTAACAGACAAATGGAACTTATTGATTTGAAAACAAATTCATTATTGAAAATAAAATTTGATGAGCATCCTTGATTCCCAAATGCATCTGAGATAATTAATTTTTTGGCGATCATTTTTCCAGAACTAAGAAAATTGGCCGCTACTGAGTCACTCTTCCTGCTCTATGAGCTTTATCATACCTCTTCTGAAAGCTATGTATGGATCCTGCCTCCACTACATCACTACCCAAATTATTCCACTTCCTGACAACTCTGTGACTGAAAAATTCCTTTAGAACATAAGAACATAAGAAAGAAGGAACACTGCAGCAAACCTACTGGCCCATGTGGGGCAGGTCCATGTCAGCCCCCGGCTTAGACCAATAGCCCACCCAGTCAGGTCACCTACACTTAAGGAAGGGGCACGACATCTGACCCAGTAGCACAAGCTAGTCAGGTCCAACTCTCACCCACCCACATCCATTCATCTATTTATCTAACCTATTTTTAGAACTATACAACGAATTAGCTTCTATGACGGTACTCGGGAGTTTGTTCCACTCATCCACAACTTTATTACCAGACCAGTGCTTTCCTATATCCTTCCTGAATCTGAATTTTTCCAGCTTAAAGCCATTGCTGTGAGTCCTGTCTAGGATAGATATTTTTAGCATGCTATTTACATCCCCTTTATTCATTCCTGTTTTCCTTTTATACACCTCAACTTCCTAACATCCCTGAGTCATCTGAGTCTTCAACTTCCAACTGTGATCCCTTGTTGCTGTGTCCCATCTCTGGAACACCCTGTCTCTGTCCACCTTGTCGATTCATGTCAGTATTTTATATGTCGTCATCATATCCCCCCCTATCTCTCCTGTCTTTCAGTGTCGTCAGGTCGATTTCCCTTAATCTCTGCACTTTCTCCAATTTCTTGTCATGCTGAGCCTCGCGCATGCCGTATACTGTGTCGTGAATGCCTCTTTGTTGAGGTTTTCCTAAACTAAGCTTGTCAGCAGATCAGTTGCTGCAGCAGCTATTGGGCTGATGTGTGGCTCTGGCGGTAAGTCCTATACAATACTTTCCCTGAGGCATTTCTCTTTGAGCGAGGTTTGCATCCTTTGCCCCCCAGAGCCTGTAATCTGGAAATTCTTATATTTACAAAAGGAAGCAGACAGGAAGCGTTGAACTACTGAAGAATATAACCCTACTATAGCTGTCTCATTAGCTAGATTGCGATATCTATGTACCTAAGGACCGCATTCAGCAACAGCATGAATGTTAAGATTGTCAAAATTGCATCCCGGTTCAAGCAGGGTTACGAGGGTAGAAGACTTCTCGAAACTGGTCACAAGCACCTCAATATAATATATATATATATATATATATATATATATTTATATATATATATATATATATATATATATATATATATATATATATATATATATATATATATATATATATGTATGTATATATGAGAGAGAGAGAGATCTTAAAATTCAAATACTTTACTTGGGTCATATAAACAAGGATTACGAAGATTACACGACAACAATGAGGAACAAGTTACCTCAGGTAAATGAATAATTTATTTATATCACTTTTTATGTTTGAGAAATATTTTTTTAAATACTATGCATACATGCAGTTGCCCATACAGTAAAAAAATGAGACATCAGAATATTGAATTACATAAAGTTACTGAATTCCCTTAATATTGATTAAGCTTGATTTTTTCTTGCCTCCAACATTTCGATTTTATATTGAAAAGACAAACAATTTAAACAACCGTTAGGGAGAGTGTATATATGAATGGTACAAAATTGTGTATATTTTTGTGTTTGGCACAGAGGGACATGTGTGTGTGTGTGTGTGTGTGTGTGTGTGTGTGTGTGTGTGTGTGTGTGTGTGTGTGTGTGTGTGTGTGTGTGTTTGTGTTTGTGTGTGCGCGCGCGCGCGCGCGTTCGTGTGCGTGTGTGTACTCGCCTATTTGTACTCACCTACTTGTGGTTGCAGGGGTCGATTCATGGCTCCTGGCCCCGCCTCTTCACTGATTGCTACTAGGTCCTCTCTCTCCCTGCCCCATGAGCTTCGTCGTACCTCGCCTTAAAACTTTGTATGGTTCCCGCCTCCACTACGTCACTTTCTAGGCCATTCCACGGCCTGACCACTCTATGACTGAAGAAATACTTTCTAACTTCCCTTTGATTCATCTGAGTCTTCAACTTCCAATTGTGACCTCTTGTGTCTGTGTCCCATCTCTGGAACATCACGTCTTTGTCCACCTTGTCTATTCCGCGCAGTATTTTATATGCCGTTATCATGTCTCCCCTGACCCTCCTGTCCTCCAGTGTCGTCAGGCCGATTTCCCTCAACCTTTCTTCGTAGGGCAATCCCCGTAGCTCTGGGACTAGTCTTGTTGCAAACCTTTGCACCTTCTCTAATTTCTTGACTTGTTTGATTAGGTGTGGATTCCAAACTGGCGCTGCATACTCCAGTATGGGCCTGACGTAAATGGTATACAGAGTCTTGAACGAATCCTTGCTGAGGTATCGGAACGCTATCCGTAGGTTTGCCAAGCGCCCGTATGCTGCAGCAGTTATCTGACTGATGTGCGCCTCAGGAGATATGCTCGGTGTTATACTCACCTCTAGATCTTTTTCCTTGAGTGAAGTTTGCAGACTTTGGGCATCTAAACTATATTGTGTCTGCGGTCTTCTTTGCCCTTCCCCAATCTTCATGACTTTGCATTTGGCAGGGTTAAACTCAAGGAGCCAGTTGCTGGACCAGGCTTGTAGCCTGTCCAGGTCTCTTTGTAGTCCTGCCTGATCCTCATCCGATTTGATTCTTCTCATTAACTTCACATCATCTGCAAACAAGGACACTTCTGAGTCTATCCCTTCCGTTATGTCGTTCACATATACCAAGAACAGCACAGGTCCTAGGACTGATCCCTGTTCTTGGTATATGTGAACGACATAACGGAAGGAATAGACTCAGAAGTGTCCTTGTTTGCAGATGATGTGAAGTTAATGAGAAGAATCAAATCGGATGAGGATCAGGCAGGACTACAGTGTGCGTGCGTGTGTGTGTGTGTGTTTGTATGTATGTGTGTGAATGTGTGTGTATGTGTGTGTATGTGTGTGTGTATGTGTGTGTATGTGTATGTGTGTGTGTGTGAGTGTGTGTGTGTGTATGTGTGTGTGTGTGTGTGTGTGTGTGTGTGTGTGTGTGTGTGTGTGTGTAAGAGAGCACTCTGCTAACAGTCACGTGTTTACTGCTGTTGGTTACAGTCACTGTCAGCAACACTGAGAGCACTCTGCTACCAGTGAAGTAATTACCACTTTTACTGTCACTGTCAGCACCACTCAGGGAAATGTACTACCACTGACGTCTTTATCACTGCTCGTTATTGCCACTGCTAGCACCACTGAGAGCACAGTGTTACCAGTGATGTATTCGCAACTGTTATAGTCGCTGTTAGCACTACTGAGAGCACTGTGTCACCACTGATTTTTCTGCCCTTGTTACTACCCTCTTTACCACTGCTCTTATTTTGACTTCAAACATCCGCAGGGAATGACTCACTCACTAAGCCAGAAAAAGCACTCATTCTCCTATACATAAATATTGAGCATTAACAATGTTACCATAACTTCTCTCTCTCTCTCTCTCTCTCTCTCTCTCTCTCTCTCTCTCTCTCTCTCTCTCTCTCTCTCTCTCTCTCTCATATTCTCTTGCATAACAAATTCACTTACATGATCTGGTCCAAGGTTTTAATTCGCAGGTCTCAGGACTCAAGACCCAAGTCCCAGGTCCTAGAATTTTGGTCTAAAAAAGCGAGTTACAGTTCCTTGATCTCAGGTCTCAGTGTTACCAAATGCAAAGAATTAAACAAAATTTCTGTGCTTTTGAACGTGAGCTCAGCGTTGTGCTCAAAGTGGATAGAAATCCCACTGTCCATAATGTTGAATTAAGGTCGCAGGTGCAGAAAAGAATTTATTGTGATAACGTTTCGCTCTTTAAAGGTTTTTATCAAATCAGTGCAATGGATGAAGGGCCAGAGAGCTAAAAACTTCCCTGGCTTTAACACATGTTTGGCGAACTCCACGAGTTAACCTTTACGGTTTTTCACAAGTATCGGTCACCCAGCTCACTTACGGTACTCACTCCGTGTGAGAGAAAAGTTCAACAGATAGGAGTAGCGAGCGAGTATATGGTAACGATAGTTTGATTGCCGGCTGCTTGTTAAAGTAGGATCAGTCTAGCTCCCACTGTCCCCTCCCCCCCTTTCTCCCCACCCCGAAAGGAGACGCGTGGGGCTCCGGCCTAACAGTAATCACTCGACTCACAGCTCCCAGCACAACTGTAAGCAAAAGCCTCTGCTCCTATTCTAGTGGATATTGGTTGAAAGCTTCACTTTTGACCAATAATAAACTTTGTCCTTTCAGTTTTAAGCTCCACATGAGACTTTTCGATAATCACCACCTTTTTTAAGTATCTTGCACTTATCATGGAGAGTGATTTCTTAAGCAGTAGGTAACCTGTCTCTCTTTCCAGCTTGGAATGACAGATCGGGTAACCTGCCAACCAACGAGAAGTGCTGAAGGAGACAGACTGAAAACGGTCTTGGGACGTCACCTTATAATCTACCTACCTGATTAATTGTACAGGACACTACCCCTCATCTTTGTAGTGGTAAAGAACCTGCGTTCCTGTCATCTGGACTGACTATTCAAGGCTATAGACTCTGTGAAGAACTAGTCGTTGGGTTGTCACCAACACCTGTGACCCCCCCCCCACATCATCATCAACGGCTACAATTTCTACAAGACGGTGTCAACCTCCACCAGACACCCCAGTTTACTTTTACATATTAGTGTTGAATTCAAATGTCATTTTTCCATATCATTTTTCATTTTTCTTTCAAGTAGGATACACCTTCATTTTTTAATGTTTTATCTTCGCATTACTAAATAATAAAGTGTTTATCTTTGTGAATTATTATTTCTTTTTCTATTCATTAATTTTCCTGAGGAGGAGCCAGCCTTGGTAATACTGTCTGAAGTTGTTACAGGGCTGAGTAAGCCTTCACACTCCGCCTACATATTGCTCAGGCGGTTTGGTCTCCAAGTGAGAGATTGTCCATGTCAAGTTTCCTTCATGCCTCTGTGTCCTTGCTTTGCAAAGACTTTCATAATTCTTATGCCCAAAGTACGATTAACTAAGGAGAAAAAGTAAAACTGGAAAGGAATGTGATACGTGGATATAGTGTTTACGTTAAACAAAGTGGTCAACAAAAGTCGTAATACCTTTGCTGGAGTAATTCACAATTAATCTAAACACAGTAGAGAGAGCTGTAGTTTATAAAGTCTATTTGTGTATTATCTCTGCTTGACTTGTATAAAGAAAAGTATCAGTCTCTTGTATTTATAGATATAAAAAGGCATATGACAGGGTGTAGAGGGAGGCAGTGTTGCTAGTGTATTGTTAACGTTGTGTAACACCAGAAAGATATAAACCATAACAGTAACACCAGACATACACACAAACACACTGCTACAAAGAGTAAAAGAAGGTATACATAACATACATATATATGCTTAGTATTATGCAGAAAATCCCACAGCAAGAAATCATTAAATATGAAACATTAATAGTAGAATCAAATTTACAATGAGTGTCGTCTCCATGGTAGTCTGGCTAGACGAGTACTTCTTGTCTGGCTGCTATGTTTCCAGTGAGTCCAGGAAGTTGTGATTATAGGGCACAAATTTTTGTGTGTCCTCCCCTATAATTATATATTTTTGTATATACTGATATTAAAGACTTGTGTTATAATATCATATACAGACAGTGCTCCGTGGATTGGCTGTT
Source organism: Cherax quadricarinatus (assembly GCF_038502225.1). Taxonomy (NCBI): domain Eukaryota; kingdom Metazoa; phylum Arthropoda; class Malacostraca; order Decapoda; family Parastacidae; genus Cherax; species Cherax quadricarinatus. The sequence continues at coordinate 30,602 of NW_027197095.1, read as the reverse complement.
CTTGAAAAGTTGAATTCCTCTCTTGAGGAAATGTTGTGTTTGGGGTTCACAACTCTCAACGTCCACCTCAGAACTTTCTTCGTTTACTGAAACATTTTTATAGCCGAGAGTGTGATGGACTGTACAGTATATTACAGTATTTTTTTTTTAAATGATGATATTTAGAAAATTATATACATATATTTTTTATTTATTTTTTCATTGAAACATCAGTTCTTCACATCTAGTATCAGAGTTAACTTTATCATCAAACATTGTACAAAATCATAGAAGATCACTTATAAAGAATCTGTTCTTAACATATGCTAAAGATTATATTATTATAAGTTTTAAGGAAAGGTAAAAAAATATAAACTACCAAAAAAGTAAGAGAATTACTTTGTTTCTACTTTTCTATATTTTTCTTGATTTTTCAGAGACTGAAAGAAAGCAGGACTCGCCTGTCTGTATTTCACAGGTCTCCTGCGTTCCAATATTCTACCTGGAAACCTGGAAAATGACGCCAGGTCTTCCATGTGTAAAGAAAGTCAGTCTTGACGAAGACTTTTCCATTCCTCTGTCTTGTTTTGAGAACTAATTGTCTAATTTATTAAGACCGGAGATTATGATAGCTAAATATTCACTTTTCTCCTGCATGATATTATGGAAAATATTGTTTTCTTTAGGAGTCGCTGGAGTTGTTTTATAAGAGTTTTTGCTTGACTTAGAACAAACTTTCTTGGATGTAGTAGTCAGGATGCTCAGCTTTTCTGACCTGTTGGTTTATACTGGAAACTTCTTGTTCTAAAGAGCTTGGCCAGCAAATCCCTGAATATCTTAGTAGACTAGACACTGTTCTTTTGTTAACTTATTTAGTGATTGCTGAAATAGTTGTCACAAATTGATGTGCTTGAAGGCTCTCTATAAACAGTGAGCTGGTTCTTATTTTCTTGCTAGAGCTTCTTGTCTATCTGACTGATATTTGTTGCTCTTCCTCAAGAATATTTTCCTTGCGCTATTTTGCTTGTTCTTTCTGTGTTAACATTTTCCGGTGTATGTTTTCTTCCATAACTCTTCCTGTTTTACCAAATTCACAAACGAACAGAAGTGATTTTTTTCTTGTCTGTAACTTTCAGGTTACAGCACAACTTTGTAAGCAGAGACCAGCAGGTCTGACATATATCACGTTATAAGTGTTTTGATTTCGCGTTTCATTTTATTTTTTGTAATTAACTTGAGCAATAATATCAAACTGAGAAAACAGATAATATCACTATATTCTTATTAATCTGAAAGGCATGAATATTTTTCATAATATTTTTTTATTAACACATCGGCTGTCTCCCACCAAGGCAGGGTGGCCCGAAAATGAAAAACTTTCATCATTCACTCCATCACTGTCTTGCCAGAGGAGCGCTTGCATTACAGTTATAAAACTGCAACATTAACACCCTTCCTTCAGGGTGTAGGCACTGTACTCTCCACCTCCAGAAGTCAAGTCCAGCCTGCCAGTTTCCCTGAATCCCTTCATAAATGTTACTTTGCTCACACTCCAATAGAATGTCAAGTCGTAAAAACCACTTGTCTCCATTCGCTCCTATGTAACACACTCACGCATGCTCTCTGGAAGTCTAAGTCCCTTGCTGACAAAACGTCCATTACCCTCCCTTCAACCCTTCCTAGACCGACTCATACCCCGCCTTCCCTCCACTACAGATTTATACATTTGGCACCCCAAACTTACCTATCACACCCTCTCTAAATGTTTCTCCCACTTTAGCATTTAGGTCCCCTACCACTATTACTCTCTCACTTGGTTTAAAAGTTCCTACACACTCGCTTAACATCTTTCAAAATCTCACTCCTCTACACTCCTCTCTTCCCCAGGTGCATACACACTTATTATGACCCACTTTTCGCATCCGACCATTATTTTAATCCACATTATCCTTGAATTTATGCATTTATATTCCTTTTTCTCCTTCCAGAACTGATCTATGTTGCATTATATATCAATATTAAAGGTCACAAGTTTTCCACCTAAACTACTTTGTACATTAGATGATATTCATTAATGGAAGTTTATCTGAGACATTAACAAGACGTGTCGGCCAGGAGACGTGTCGGCCAGGAGACGTGTCGGCCAGGAGACGTGTGGGCCAGGAGACGTGTGGGCCAGGAGACGTGTGGGCCAGGAGACGTGTGGGCCAGGAGACGTGTGGGCCAGGAGACGTGTGGGCCAGGAGACGTGTGGGCCAGGAGACGTGTGGGCCAGGAGACGTGTCGGCCAGTAGACGTGTCGGCCAGTGGACGTGTCGGCCAGTGGACGTGTCGGCCAGTAGACGTGTCGGCCAGTAGACGTGTCGGCCAGTAGACGTGTCGGCCAGTAGACGTGTCGGCCAGTAGACGTGTCGGCCAGGAGACGTGTCGGCCAGGAGACGTGTCGGCCAGGAGACGTGTCGGCCAGGAGACGTGTGGGCCAGGAGACGTGTGGGCCAGGAGACGTGTGGGCCAGGAGACGTGTGGGCCAGGAGACGTGTGGGCCAGGAGACGTGTGGGCCAGGAGACGTGTGGGCCAGGAGACGTGTGGGCCAGGAGACGTGTGGGCCAGGAGACGTGTGGGCCAGGAGACGTGTCGGCCAGTAGACGTGTCGGCCAGTAGACGTGTCGGCCAGGAGACGTGTCGGCCAGACTGTAAGATGCTCTGATAAAATTTTTTGTCACTAAATCAGGTATCTTGAATTATTAAATTTTGTGAAGAGTTTTTGTTTTATGTTTGTAATGGTCAGTGATTTTTGTGTCACTAAAAATTTATCTCATTATGAAGATCTTTTAAATACTGTAACATGTATTTATTGAAAGTGTCATAATGATGCTGTTGAATCTGTTAAAGATTGTTACCATAATGACTAACACAGTTGGGAAGTAATTCTTAATACTAAAGTATTTATTGAATGTATAACTTATAATTACTTTCACTGTTGGAAGAATATCTCTGAAACTACCGTAACTACTGAACTATAGTGACTTGAGTCCTGCTGGAAGGAAACCTATAAAACTACCGTAACTACTGAACTATAGTGACTTGAGATAAAACAGGATAGAGACACATAAAACATTATTACGATGTTCCATAGGATTTCTACAGTATTTATGACACGAGTCTAAGGTATCTTCAGTATGTAATATACACATGGGAAATAGTAACAAGAAATTATATATACTGATATAATTCAATCGATTGTGCGGATCAATTTTAGTATTACGGAGAGAGAAAAAACTCATAAAATATCTCTTTTAATATAACGTATATTATTTTATGGTCTAAAGGTATTTTAATGGTACCTTTTACTTATCAATAAGATATAAACATTTTAACAGACTTATAATCATATATTGTTACAGTGGCCTTCATCTTGGCTGAATGGGTAGATTGGAAAAAGTCACAAGTAGTCGCACTTGCGGGACACTAATGAATAATGTTATTCTCAGGTAGTCTCTTAAAGTAAATGAACAGGAAAAGAAGACCTCGAGACTGAGAGAGGTGTTGTACTGCCTGCTCTACTCCACTCACCTCTGACGTAAACTCACGTCAGGCGAGTAGTAACACTCACCTCTGACGTAAACTCACGTCAGGCGAGTAGTAACACTCACCTCTGACGTAAACTTGCGTCAGGCGAGTAGTAACACTCACCTCTGACGTAAACTCACGTCAGGCGAGTAGTAACACTCACCTCTGACGTAAACTTGCGTCAGGCGAGTAGTAACACTCACCTCTGACGTAAACTCACGTCAGGCGAGTAGTAACACTCACCTCAGACGTAAACTCACGTCAGGCGAGTAGTAACACTCACCTCTGACGTAAACTTGCGTCAGGCGAGTAGTAACACTCACCTCTGACGTAAACTCACGTCAGGCGAGTAGTAACACTCACCTCTGACGTAAACTCACGTCAGGCGAGTAGTAACACTCACCTCTGACGTAAACTCACGTCAGGCGAGTAGTAACACTCACCTCTGACGTAAACTCACGTCAGGCGAGTAGTAACACTCACCTCTGACGTAAACTCACGTCAGGAGAGTAGTAACCAGAGGTGAGGTCATAAATGGTTGAAGACCAGTACAGTACAATAACACAGAAGACCAGTACAGTACAATAACACAGAAGACCAGTACAGTACAATAACACAGAAGACCAGTACAGTACAATAACACAGAAGACCAGTACAGTACAATAACACAGAAGACCAGTACAGTACAATAACACAGAAGACCAGTACAGTACAATAACACAGAAGACCAGTACAGTACAATAACACAGAAGACCAGTACAGTACAATAACACAGAAGACCAGTACAGTACAATAACACAGAAGACCAGTACAGTACAATAACACAGAAGACCAGTACAGTACAATAACACAGAAGACCAGTACAGTACAATAACACAGAAGACCAGTACAGTACAATAACACAGAAGACCAGTACAGTACAATAACACAGAAGACCAGTACAGTACAATAACACAGAAGACCAGTACAGTACAATAACACAGAAGACCAGTACAGTACAATAACACAGAAGACCAGTACAGTACAATAACACAGAAGACCAGTACAGTACAATAACACAGAAGACCAGTACAGTACAATAACACAGAAGACCAGTACAGTACAATAACACAGAAGACCAGTACAGTACAATAACACAGAAGACCAGTACAGTACAATAACACAGAAGACCAGTACAGTACAATAACACAGAAGACCAGTACAGTACAATAACACAGAAGACCAGTACAGTACAATAACACAGAAGACCAGTACAGTACAATAACACAGAAGACCAGTACAGTACAATAACACAGAAGACCAGTACAGTACAATAACACAGAAGACCAGTACAGTACAATAACACAGAAGACCAGTACAGTACAATAACACAGAAGACCAGTACAGTACAATAACACAGAAGACCAGTACAGTACAATAACACAGAAGACCAGTACAGTACAATAACACAGAAGACCAGTACAGTACAATAACACAGAAGACCAGTACAGTACAATAACACAGAAGACCAGTACAGTACAATAACACAGAAGACCAGTACAGTACAATAACACAGAAGACCAGTACAGTACAATAACACAGAAGACCAGTACAGTACAATAACACAGAAGACCAGTACAGTACAATAACACAGAAGACCAGTACAGTACAATAACACAGAAGACCAGTACAGTACAATAACACAGAAGACCAGTACAGTACAATAACACAGAAGACCAGTACAGTACAATAACACAGAAGACCAGTACAGTACAATAACACAGAAGACCAGTACAGTACAATAACACAGAAGACCAGTACAGTACAATAACACAGAAGACCAGTACAGTACAATAACACAGAAGACCAGTACAGTACAATAACACAGAAGACCAGTACAGTACAATAACACAGAAGACCAGTACAGTACAATAACACAGAAGACCAGAACAGTACAATAACACAGAAGACCAGTACAGTACAATAACACAGAAGACCAGAACAGTACAATAACACAGAAGACCAGAACAGTACAATAACACAGAAGACCAGAACAGTACAATAACACAGAAGACCAGTACAGTACAATAACACAGAAGACCAGTACAGTACAATAACACAGAAGACCAGTACAGTACAATAACACAGAAGACCAGTACAGTACAATAACACAGAAGACCAGTACAGTACAATAACACAGAAGACCAGTACAGTACAATAACACAGAAGACCAGTACAGTACAATAACACAGAAGACCAGTACAGTACAATAACACAGAAGACCAGTACAGTACAATAACACAGAAGACCAGTACAGTACAATAACACAGAAGACCAGTACAGTACAATAACACAGAAGACCAGTACAGTACAATAACACAGAAGACCAGTACAGTACAATAACACAGAAGACCAGTACAGTACAATAACACAGAAGACCAGTACAGTACAATAACACAGAAGACCAGTACAGTACAATAACACAGAAGACCAGTACAGTACAATAACACAGAAGACCAGAACAGTACAATAACACAGAAGACCAGTACAGTACAATAACACAGAAGACCAGTACAGTACAATAACACAGAAGACCAGTACAGTACAATAACACAGAAGACCAGTACAGTACAATAACACAGAAGACCAGTACAGTACAATAACACAGAAGACCAGTACAGTACAATAACACAGAAGACCAGTACAGTACAATAACACAGAAGACCAGTACAGTACAATAACACAGAAGACCAGTACAGTACAATAACACAGAAGACCAGTACAGTACAATAACACAGAAGACCAGTACAGTACAATAACACAGAAGACCAGTACAGTACAATAACACAGAAGACCAGTACAGTACAATAACACAGAAGACCAGTACAGTACAATAACACAGAAGACCAGTACAGTACAATAACACAGAAGACCAGTACAGTACAATAACACAGAAGACCAGTACAGTACAATAACACAGAAGACCAGTACAGTACAATAACACAGAAGACCAGTACAGTGAAATATAAAATAACACAGAAGATCAGTATAGTACAGTAACACAGAAGACCAGTACAGTACAATAACACAGAAGACCAGTACAGTACAATAACACAGAAGACCAGTACAGTACAATAACACAGAAGACCAGTACAGTACAATAACACAGAAGACCAGTACAGTACAATAACACAGAAGACCAGTACAGTACAATAACACAGAAGACCAGTACAGTACAATAACACAGAAGACCAGTACAGTACAATAACACAGAAGACCAGTACAGTACAATAACCCAGAAGACCAGTACAGTACAGTACAATACACACAGAAGACCAGTACAGTACAATAACACAGAAGACCAGTACAGTACAATAACACAGAAGACCAGTACAGTACAATAACACAGAAGACCAGTACAGTACAATAACACAGAAGACCAGTACAGTACAATAACACAGAAGACCAGTACAGTACAATAACACAGAAGACCAGTACAGTACAATAACACAGAAGACCAGTACAGTACAATAACACAGAAGACCAGTACAGTACAATAACACAGAAGACCAGTACAGTACAATAACACAGAAGACCAGTACAGTACAATAACACAGAAGACCAGTACAGTACAATAACACAGAAGACCAGTACAGTACAATAACACAGAAGACCAGTACAGTACAATAACACAGAAGACCAGTACAGTACAATAACACAGAAGACCAGTACAGTACAATAACACAGAAGACCAGTACAGTACAATAACACAGAAGACCAGTACAGTACAATAACACAGAAGACCAGTACAGTACAATAACACAGAAGACCAGTACAGTACAATAACACAGAAGACCAGTACAGTACAATAACACAGAAGACCAGTACAGTACAATAACACAGAAGACCAGTACAGTACAATAACACAGAAGACCAGTACAGTACAATAACACAGAAGACCAGAAGACCAGTACAGTACAATAACACAGAAGACCAGTACAGTACAATAACACAGAAGACCAGTACAGTACAATAACACAGAAGACCAGTACAGTACAATAACACAGAAGACCAGTACAGTACAATAACACAGAAGACCAGAACAGTACAATAACACAGAAGACCAGAACAGTACAATAACACAGAAGACCAGAACAGTACAATAACACAGAAGACCAGAACAGTACAATAACACAGAAGACCAGAACAGTACAATAACACAGAAGACCAGAACAGTACAATAACACAGAAGACCAGTACAATAACACAGTACAGTACAATAACACAGAAGACCAGAACAGTACAATAACACAGAAGACCAGAACAGTACAATAACACAGAAGACCAGAACAGTACAATAACACAGAAGACCAGTACAGTACAATAACACAGAAGACCAGAACAGTACAATAACACAGAAGACCAGAACAGTACAATAACACAGAAGACCAGTACAGTACAATAACACAGAAGACCAGTACAGTACAATAACACAGAAGACCAGTACAGTACAATAACACAGAAGACCAGAACAGTACAATAACACAGAAGACCAGTACAGTACAATAACACAGAAGACCAGTACAGTACAATAACACAGAAGACCAGTACAGTACAATAACACAGAAGACCAGTACAGTACAATAACACAGAAGACCAGTACAGTACAATAACACAGAAGACCAGTACAGTACAATAACACAGAAGACCAGTACAGTACAATAACACAGAAGACCAGTACAGTACAATAACACAGAAGACCAGAACAGTACAATAACACAGAAGACCAGTACAGTACAATAACACAGAAGACCAGTACAGTACAATAACACAGAAGACCAGTACAGTACAATAACACAGAAGACCAGTACAGTACAATAACACAGAAGACCAGTACAGTACAATAACACAGAAGACCAGTACAGTACAATAACACAGAAGACCAGTACAGTACAATAACACAGAAGACCAGTACAGTACAATAACACAGAAGACCAGTACAGTACAATAACACAGAAGACCAGTACAGTACAATAACACAGAAGACCAGTACAGTACAATAACACAGAAGACCAGTACAGTACAATAACACAGAAGACCAGTACAGTACAATAACACAGAAGACCAGTACAGTACAATAACACAGAAGACCAGTACAGTACAATAACACAGAAGACCAGTACAGTACAATAACACAGAAGACCAGTACAGTACAATAACACAGAAGACCAGTACAGTACAATAACACAGAAGACCAGTACAGTACAATAACACAGAAGACCAGTACAGTACAATAACACAGAAGACCAGTACAATACAATAACACAGAAGACCAGTACAGTACAATAAGACAAGACCAGTACAATACAATAACACAGAAGACCAGTACAATACAATAACACAGTACAATACAATAACACAAGACCAGTACAGTACAATAACACAGAAGACCAGTACAGTACAATAACACAAGACCAGTTCGAAACAATAATTAATAAATAAAAGAAAAATTATTATTTGCGACCACTGTCAGCCTCAGAGTTATCTCTGAGTTACCAGACCTTGCCACGTGGAGGCCAGTGGTTCGTCTTTAAGGTCCCCCCCCCCTCGCCTTCCCCAGGTTCATGTGTCCAGGAATCCATCCGTGGGCCCCCGGATGTCTCCCCTTCCTCACTACCCTAAGGTCAGCATCGCCTGTCTCTCTCCCTTTGCCTTCCAGCCTCAGCCTTCCCCAGGTTCATGTGTCCATGAATCCAACCGTCCGCCTCCGGATGTTTTCCCTTCCACACTTCCCCAAGGTCAGCCTTACCAACCTGTATTCTTGCCATCCCCAGGTTCATGTATCCAGGAATCCATCCGTCTACCGCCAGATGTCTTCCCATAACCACTTACCCAAGGTCAGCCTCAACTGCTGGTATTCATGCCTTTCCCAGGTTTATGTATCCAGGAATCCATCCGTTCGCTCCCAGATGTCTCCCCTTCCCCACTTACCTAAGGTCAGCCTCAACTACAACCTTCCCCAAGCTCACGTATCCAGGAATCCATCCGTTCGCTCCCGGATGTTTCCCCTTCCCCACTTACCTAAGGTCGGCGGTGCCTTCCCCGGATCAGTGTCTCCAGGAATCCACTTGTGTCACTGAGTGGACTCCCTTCCCCACTTCCCCAGAGTCAGCGGTTGCCACCCTCAGTGACCTTGCTGATTGGAAACTTGGTCTTGTTTAGCTGGTCTACGGTAGAGACTGTCCAGGTGGGTGGAATTACCGGAGGGGACACACAGAAAACTGCGTCCAGTAATTACACTCACCAAGACAGCCTGGACCGTAGGTCAGCTGGACGAGACGAAGCTCGTACACAGCTCGGCCACCCAGGAGAGGCTAATTAATAACAATTTTGGAAATCCTTTTATATTACATTATGAATTTATACCAAGTACAAGTTTATTTTTTACTTATTTTGCAGTTTCAAAGTAGTTGTGAGAGTTTTATTTAATATAAATTAATTGCCAAGTGTTGAAGACCTTGTCTAACTCCATCAAAACTGTTCAGCATTACACTCTTTTCATTTTTATTTATTTATTCGTCTTTTGCATTTTACACTCAAAGGCTAACAAGCCGACAAATATACACGTATATAAGTATTTTCACGTACATTTATACGTTTCAACACACGCACCTTACGCATACACCATTATCCACACATTTGTATGCATAACACACGCACACACACAATCCCAGGTATTGCAAATACGCACACATGTAAACAACAGTGTACACAATTCTCTCTTCTCACTTTAACATACTTGAGGTCACACATACATACGCACACACACATCTCACCCGAAACCCCTGTCATGAACACTCATGCGCACATACATGTGACAACATTCTCATAGACATTCCTGTACTCGTCCACATAGTGGTTAAAATTAAACAATACAGTAGAGACTATGTAAGGGAAATACAGAAATATTTATGTGCTTCAATATTCAGAATATATAAGACATGTTATTATGTATGTTAGTATATATGAATAAATGTAATTCCTGTGTGTTATTGTGTACAGGTGTCATGTTTACATGTTATGTGTTGTTGTATGTCATGTGTACATGTTATGTATGAATGAGTACAATGTTTATGTATTGTGTATGAGTGTCACGTGTATATGTTATTGTGTATGGATGAGTGTCATATATTATTGTGTATGGCTTAGTGAAATGTTTAGATATTGTTGTGTATGGATGAGCATGTATATGTATTATTGTGTATGGCTTAGTGAAATGTTTAGATATTGTTGTGTATGGATGAGTGTCATGTATATGTATAGGACATGTATAGGACAGTAGGCCTACTGCAGTGTTCATTCACTATACTTTTATGTTCTTATGAACAAGTTAGGTTCAGGTGCACTCCACTTATGACCGGAGGTATAATACCTCAAAGTATGAGGAGCAACACTGATTGTACTGGAGGAATGTCACCATCCATCTTTCTCGCGTTTGTTCGCCGCTTGTTGTACCACAGAAACTAAGGGCCCACAATGCCAGCTGTAATATATACGTCCTGGACAATGTTGACTCCATCAGCCCCACGTCTGGGTGAAAAGCTACCCCCACTCTGTGCAAGAAAGGTATAAAATACGGACAATATGAAAGTTTAGACACATGTGCAACATCTGGATATCTTTATTGTAGACGTTTCGCCATCCAGTGGCTTTATCAATACAGATTCTAGGACATAATTAGAAGACAGTAGAACTATATACAAAAGATGAGGTAATCAGTCCCTCAGCCTTGGAGTTAGTGTTCACAGCGTCGTGGTGGTGGAGAATCTGGAGCAAAGGCAAGAAGACTGGCGGTTATATAGGTTATAGATGTTGCACACGTGTTTTAACTTTCATATTGTCGGTATTTTATACCTGTCTTGCACAACTTGTCAGACACTGCAACATCATGGAATCTTGGCTCAGGGGACATCTATAAGACCTTCTTCACGGCTGCTACAACTAACCCATCCCTTTGGGTAGGACCTACTTCCACAGGGGAATCCCACCTACGACTGACTATGCCCTCGTCTGCTACACGTCCTTATCCACAGACGCCTATATAACCGCCAGTCTTCTTACCTTTGCTCCAGATTCTCCTCCACCACGATGCTGTGAACACTAACTCCAAGGCTGAGGGACTGATTGCCTTATCTTTTGTATATAGTTCTACTGTCTTCTAATTATGTCCTAAAATCTGTATTGATAAAGCCACTGGATGGTGAAACGTCTACAATAAAGATATCCAGATGTTGTACACGTGTCTTAACTTTTATACCCCCACTCTGTTTTGTCTTGACATCCAACTTTTCGTGACATCTTCCTTATCATATTTCCGTTTCTTTCTTCGATTCTCCACGAGTGCGTGAATTTGTGGTTACCGTTCTACATGTCTCACCAGAACCGCTCTACTCACTGCTTCACTGTTAACTACCAGTCACCGTAACCGTTTTGCTTCGCTTTTGCTTCAGACACCACAGTTGCTCTGATCAGTGCCCCGATATTTTTCGAAATGCCTTATCTCATATGTTATCTGATCTACAACCCAGCGGTCATCCGCTGTGCTATAAGGGCGATAACTAGTGCCCCAAAAGAAAATGATTTTACTAGAGGTTAGCGCCGGTTACTGCTGCGAATCTAGGAGAGTTACCCTTCCCCCACTAGTAGTTTATAATGCAACCAGCTCTTGCTCCGTCTAGGGAACTGTTTTAATGACTCTTTTAACACTCGTAATAAAGGAATGTAACATTTCAATAGAATGCCGAGATTTAATCCCTCGGATCATCACTCCTCATGTCTCCAGCCCGGTGAGAGCATTTCGTATTTAAGGAACTAGTAAACACACTCTGCAGTACTGTAGTAGAGTGCTGGACTTGAAATCTGAAGACTGACGAACCTCGGGATCAACTGAGTCTTGGCATTCCTCTTAGTATATAATATACATAGATATATACTCCCTCCAACCCAGGAAGAATTGGAGGGAGGGGGTAAGGGAGATTTTGAGTGCTAGGTGCTTGGATATACAGCAGGCTTTTGTGAGCGTGTTAGATATGAGTGAGCGGAAGCAAGTGGTTTACTTATGATTTGACGTGCTGTTGGAGTGTGAACAAGTTGTCATTTATGAAGATATTCGGGAAAACCAGTTAGCCAGGCTTGAGTCCTGGAGCTAGGAAGTACAGTGCCTGGACGCTGAAGGAATGGTGAGGATACAGAAATTGAATGAATGACTGTAAAAGCAACAAAACAGTAATAACAAGAAGTTTGCCACACACCTGGAAGACAGATAATATAATCCCAATATACAAATTCTGTGAAAAATCATCGTTTTTAATAAAGTTTACTCTGACCTACATTTAACTGAAAATAAAATGACTGAACTCTTAATCCCCTCAAGGAAGGTTCCTTGATGTTGGTGAGGGGCTCTTGATTTAGGGAATTGGATCTGTGCTCCAGTTCCCCGAATTAAGCCTGAATACCTTCCACATCCCTCCCCCCCCCGGGCGCTGTATAATCCTAAGGGTTTAGCGCTTCCCCCTTGATTATAATAATAATGAACTCTTAATATTTTATGCTAAGAGAAAAGTACTGAAATTCTGCAATATTTTCACATTTTTTGGTTTAACTTTACTAACATTATTGATTAGTAACCTAAAAAAAACATACCATATGAGATTAATGAGAAAAAAAACAAACATTTAACAAACATAGACTTCATGTGTTTGGAAATAGAAAAATCGTGCCACACAATTCCAATAGATTTACATTATACGGGAAAGCAGACCAGACCAGAGAAAGTTTAGCAAATTGCTTATTCCTAGACTGTAAGGAAGTCTTCGACACATTACTCTACTGATGAAAATTATGAAACACTAATCTCTCATGCTGGAGTAACGTATAAGGTAAGGTAAACACACTTGAAGAAACACTGAAGAAAACTAAAGGATGGTATAGTCTTCAGTATACTAAATCACTAAATCTATTTCGAATCTTGACGACATTCAAGAAGCTGAATGTTCGCTCACACATGTAAGTGGAGACAAATAAGTATGTGTAAATAACAGCCTATAATAAACATTGAGAGAAACATGTTAAAATTATGAAAATCTGTTATTTCTAACTGGACTTGTAGTTAATAAAGTGTTCTTAAGTGATTCAGAAAAGTGAATGTTGAATAATTAACTACAAAACATCAGGTCTCAGTAATACTGTGCTCTCTCGTTATTAGTATGATAAAAGACAATGCAGAATACAGCACAAATACGTTGTTCAGAACAACGGTTCTATCAGTCAGTCGTTGCACTTCTAGACAATGTGTGAAAATGTGATCCAAACTCACAGTTATTTAGCAAAATATTATCATATAATAAAAGGGAAAAAACGGAATTAATCTCCAGCATTTGAGGGGGACGTTGAGAGCTGTGAACCCCAAACACAGCATTTCCTCAGAGAGGAACTTAACTTGACAAATGCAGCAACCCCATGGAGCCCTGACCACATATGATATTAGAACACAAGTGTTGAAATATCAGTATATACGAGCAGATGTAATTACAGGGGAGGACACACAGAAATCTGCGCCCAGTAAATACACCCACCCGGGTAGGCTAGAAGCATGGTCCAGTCAGAAGAGAGGAACTCCTCTACCTAGACCTCCATGGGGAGGCCGACTGTTGTTCTTCGTATTCGTCTATTTAAATTTCATAGTTTTCTCTGTTATTATATGAGTTTTTCTGCATTTTCGTTCATATAAAAGCGTAATCTCTATATTTTCCAATTTGTAACTGCCTTATCTGTGTATCAGTTTCTGGTGTTATTGTGTTAAACACTGTGATCTTCGTATCACCGGTGTTATTATGTATAAACATAACACTTATATCGCTGATATTGCTGTACATAACAGCGTTTTCTTTGTATTCTTGATATTACTATATATAAAAACGTGATATTTGCTCTTCTAACTTTACTAAGTTGTATAATATTGTGAATATTGTGATCGTTGCACCACTAGTGTTATTATGAACAAGTGTAACATTTATATCTCTGGTATAACTACATATAACCCAGTTATCTTTGTATTTCTGATAGCACTAGCAAAGGTTTCTTGGTAAATGTTATCTCTCCATCCATTTCTTTATTCAACAGTTTCTTGTATAATTACTTTACAGATTATAATTACAGGATTTTGTAGACAGAAATTCAAATTGTTTACCAGGTATTATGTTCAATCAGTAAAAACTTCAGTAAAAACTTTTCCAGTATTGTTATTTCAGTTATCAACGCAGCAGCCTTAGTCTAAACCACCTATCCTGACACTTTTTTTTAACTTTGGGATAATGTGTACCATCTACATATGTACCCTCCTGCAGTGTGTGTGTACTCACCTAGTTGATACAGTAATTCTAGGCTCAATACAAAGTCACTAATGGGTGCTGGTGGCTTCACAGTAAGAATAAGATCTTCCTGGAGCAGGAATCGAATCACACCAGAACACATGGGATCGGTTCTTTGGGCAGTTTTGACATCCTCGACAGTAAATGGAGGATCTGCAGTAACTACACTAACGTGTCGCGATAAAGCATCTGCGACTACATTCGACTTGCCAGGTAAATTTTCAAAAGTGGGATTGAACTCTTGGATAGTCAAGGTCCATCTGGCTAACCTTCCAGTAGGCTGTTTGTTCTGGAATAAAGGTAACAGTTCTTCCTTACTGGAGGAAAGAACAAACTCGGTGGAATGGATGACTCCCCCCGGTTGAAAAAATTAACGCTATAACAGGCAATATGAGCAAGGGAGAACGAATCTACTATCTCAAACTGCAAGCACAGGAGAAAAGAAATGAACACGGTGAACAATGCTGATATTCAATCTGAGTCGCACACAGTGACACGAGGTATCAGCTATAAAGAAACTACACTTACAAACGTTAACATGTGAAAGTTACTCGAGAAATAACTTCTTACAATGCACTGATTACTGTCAACTAGGATGGGATCACCATCTGGAACATTAGGAACAACAACAGACACTCTAGTGAGAACACTAGCTGTAACAGAGACGTCTTTCTGCAGACAGCATGTCACATCAACAAGAGATGGCATTACTAGTTGCAAGTAATCGTTTTCTGACAAGGCATCCCCTGTGGAGAAACTACTACTCGAACTAGCAGTCATTGCAGGGATAGGCTGTGCGCTCAAGGCAGTCTGAGTGTCCCCGGACACTTGAGGCAACGGAACACTATCCTGCAAGTCTGAAGGTATAGGTGGAACACAGATGGGAGTGACAGAATTACTAGTGCCTGACCGCTCGGCTACGTTAATAAGTAATTCACGGATCTATAGGAACTTAATCTGAACTTCACATTTCGCAGCACTTTAACAAATCTCAGATACAAGCTGTGAGAACAAACACATTGCTCAAGGGCTAGATATTGTCTTTCAGTCAGTAAGGGAATGTTAGTACTGTGGACTGATTCATATTGACTTTGACTGGCATGATACACTAAGTGAATATTCAAAAGTGACTGGGACATCTTCTCAGTGAAAATACTGAAGGGCATAAGTCAAAAAAAAATAGAGAGAATGACACAGTAAGCTTAAATGGAAAAAAATGCTTAACTATTCTGCATAAGTAATTAAAAATTGACAAGTTACACAGTAAGCAAAGGACTCACACAAGAAAAATATGCAACTTAACAAACACTGAAAATCAAGAGAACTTTTACTTTGCTCAAATCTAATATGCTCAACTTTTACTTTAAATTGAATAAATGGCACAGTGAGTTGTCTTTACTTTCAATGCAACAAGGAAATACACAATAAAATGAGAAAATGGACTCAATAAACTTGTGCAAAAATTAAAACAAACACACAATTCAAGTGATGCAGAACACAACACATCAACATAAACACAGTACTAGAATTTTCTTGCAATGAAACTTGATGTGTGAAAAATTTTGTAAAAGTGATTTCTTGCTGGGACTTTAAAAATGGCACTATTGTCTGTGGAAATAAGACAAATTAAACACTGGCTGAATAAAAGAATATGAACACAAGAATGTTCAACACACAGGGAACAAAACAAAAATACACAAATGCTAGGAAGAAAAAAAATTAACAGACAACACTGAGTTGTGATGCAGAATATGAGGTGAAAAATTACTGAATTAATTCACTGGAATTCTGAAGTTTAAACACAAGTTCTATACTGCTCATATGTTGCACACACAACAAAGGAAAAACACTCAGTACTTACTTCAAGTGTATAAAAAGATACACAACACAACAGATATAAAATAATGCACGAAAATTAACACTGAATTAAGGAGATTAAAAGAAATTTATGCAATCAGTACATGATAAACACTGAGTCTGATCAAGAGTCACTGAATGTCACTAAGAGAAAAAAACACTGGGAACACAAAAGAAATGTCTCAACACTCGCAAATGTCTCTAAAAAAAATATTATCGCTGTAACACTTGAAGAATGAGATTGATGGATTGTTTATATCGTCTTGCTGCTGTCCTCTGCACAGATGATCGTAGAACTGCGCTTAAATCGGCGAAGACAACACACAGGAGGCTTTTAAAGATGGCGCGACACACTCTAGCTCTTGACCCCCTATGTGGTCCTTAAAATATGGTGCTACAACCCTTAGCAGTGCACCAAAACACTGATGAGGTAGGTGAGTTGTAATGGCCGACTGTAGTTGGGTTTGTGGGTTAATGGCTGAGCGAGGCGTCTGAGACCGGCAATGGTGCAACACACGTGATCGTGAGTGGCTGGGCTTATGGGTTGAACGTCGTAAGCCTCACTGAGAACACCCACACTGCCGCGAAGATAATTCTAAGCCGGCTGGCTTAAAATAAACCCACGAAATACTACAACACCACAAGGATGAAAAAGAGCACTCAGAATGCTTGGAGCTTGAATCACAAGCGATGAAGACTACTCACGTGGCTTGCTTGAGTACTGGGGTAAGACACCTGGGTTAGTTGCTAGCTGGCTTATCTTAACCCTTCACACAGAATAGCTTGATAACTTCACACGATGAGCACAGCAGGGGTGGAAGCTGGCTTGGCAGGCAAAATAATTGGATGGAGTAGGCTAGGCTGGACTGATGGAGTAGGCTAGGCTGGACTGGACTCGGTTGTTCTGACTCCCCCACCACAGACTGGAAACTGGCTTATTTTGCAAACTCGGGTCAACCCCTCGTGAGTGATGCAAAAAAGCAGGAAACACTAATACAAAGAGACTGACCAGTGAATAACGTAGAAGCTGGTAGAGTAGCTGGCTTGAGGTAGCTGGCTGGGTGAATCTCGGTAGTCGGTAGGCCTACTGGTGACACGAAATGGCCGTCTTGCTGGTCGAAATTTTATCTCCAGAAATCGCTGTAATCGTCAGAATTACAGGCCCTCCGATGCCACCATTTATCGTAAGGGTTCTTAAATGGAGATATCACAGGTTGAAAGTAAACACACTTGTAGGATGGTAGCTATATTGTCAGTCTGAGTAGGTGAAGGATGGAGCCCAGTGCC
>NW_027197095.1:0-7500 GCF_038502225.1 Cherax quadricarinatus | reverse complement strand
TGGTCCGTGTACGTACATGGTCTGAATGTTTACATACTTACATGGTCCGTGTACATACATGGTCTGAATGTTTACATACTCACATGATCCGTGTACATACATGATCTAACTGTGTGCATACATGATCTGATTTTGTATATACTCAGTTGGTCTGATTGTGAACATGTTCACTGGTCTGATTGTGAACATGTTCACTGGTCTGATTGTGAACATGTTCACTGGTCTGATTGAGAACATCCTCACACACTGAGGTCCCGAGATAGAATCCCAGGTACGGCTGGAAAAATTAGAACGCGTTTCCTTAAGACATCTCATGTCTATGTTCACCCATCAGTAAAATGGGTACCTGGGTGTTAGTCGACTGATGTGGGTCGCATCCTGGGACAAAACTGACCTAATTCGACTGAAATGTTCAGCATAACAAGCGACTTTCTTTATGTCACTGATGTCAGTTAGGCTCAGCTGTATACCTTGTACTTGTAGAAATAAAGTTATTATTATTATATTCACATAGATAGTGAACATACAGGGCAAGATTATCCACATACTCATATGGCTTAGCTTAGTCAAACTTGGTCAAACTCTCCCTGGGGGTCAGAAGCCGCTTAAGGCCTGGATACCTACTGTGTACCAGCTTGCTGAAAGTGTGTGTGTATATGCTTACAGGAGAATTGTGTGTATGTGTACATGCTTACAGGGAGAGGTGGTGTACATGCTTACAAGAGGTGTGTGTGTGTGTGTATTTGTGCGTGTGTGTATTCAATTGTACTCACCTAATTGTGATTGAAAAGGTCGGTTCATAGCTCCTGGCCTTTCCTCTTCGCTTTAATCATACCTCGTCTTAAAGCTATGTATGGATTCTGCCTCCACTACATCATCCTCTAGACTGTACCACTTCCTAACATCCCTGTGACTCATCTGAATCTTCAACTTCCAATTGTCACACCTTGTTGCTGTTTCCCATCTCTGAAACATTCTGTCCCTACCCCCCTTGTCAATTCCTCTCAATGTTTCATATGTCGTATCATGTCTCTCCTCTCCTCCAGTGTCGTGTCGATTTCGTTTAACCTCTCCTCGTAGGACATACCGCTTAGTTCCGGGACAAGTCTTGTTGCAAACCTTTGCACTTTCTTTAATTTCCTGACGGGCTTGACCAGGTGGGTTCCAAACTGGTGCTGCATACTCCAATATGGGCCTGACGTACACGGTGTACGGAGTCCAGAACGATATCTTAATGAGGTGTCGAAACGTTATTCTTAGTTTTGCCAGGCGCCCACATGCTGCACCATTTATTTGGTTGATGTGCGCCTCAGGAAATGTGCTCAATATTATATTCACGCCAAGAACCTTTTTCTTGAGTGAGGTTTGCAGTCTTTGGCCCCCCTAGCCTGTACTCTGTCTGCAATGAACATCAAAATGGTGTACAATACCGACAGGTTGGTAGGTAAGACACATAGGCAACTTTATTCCGAAACGTTTCGCCTACACAGTAGGCTTCTTCAGTCGAATACAGAAAGTAGGCAGGAACAGTAGAGATGTGAAGACGATGTAATCAGTCCATCACCCTTGAAGTTGTAGAATTTGAGGTTGTCAGTCCCTCAGCCTGGAGAAGTTCAGTTCCATAGTCAGGAACTATCTGAAGATCAAGCGACAGTGTGGAGACTAAATATACTGACAAACCAGGTCGAGCCCAAAGCATGGAGTGTCGTGTGTGAGAGAACATCCATCTGTTATCAGAAAATTGGTATAAATCTGCTTCCTCGTTTCAGGTAAATTTAATGCCTCCCAAAATGTAAAATAATCACATGCCAGTTTATAAGAAATCGAAATTGTCATTATTATTATTTGCGACCACTGTCAGCCTCAGAGTTATTTCTGAGTTACCAGACCTTGCCACGAGGAGGCCAGTGGTTCGTCTTTAAGGTCCACCCATCCACCCATGTGTCCAGGAGTCCATCTGTGTCCCCTCAGATATTCTCCTTTCCTCACTTCCCCAAGGTCTGCCTCAACAACCAGTATCGTCATCTTTCCCAGGTCCATGTGTCCAGGAGTCCATCTGTGTCCCCTCAGATATTCTCCTTTCCTCACTTCCCCAAGGTCTGCCTCAACAACCAGTATCCTCGTCTTTCCCAGGTCCATGTGTCCAGGAGTCCATTTGTGTCCCCTCAGATATTCTCCTTTCCTCACTTCCCCAAGGTCTGCCTCAACAACCAGTATCCTCGTCTTTCCCAGGTCCATGTGTCCAGGAGTCCATCTGTGTCCCCTCAGATATTCTCCTTTCCTCACTTCCCCAAGGTCTGCCTCAACAACCAGTATCCTCGTCTTTCCCAGGTCCATGTGTCCAGGAGTCTATCTGTCCGCCTTCAGATATTCTCCCTTTCCCACTTCCCCAAGGTATCCTCGCCTTTCCCAGGGTCATGTGTCCAGGAATCCATCCGTGGGCCCCCGGATGTCTCCCCTTCCTCACTTCCCTTAGGATATCTTCCAGTCTCAGCCTTCCCCAGGTTATGTATCCCGAAGTCAGCTCAGCCACCCTCAGTGATCTAGCTAGATGAGAACGAGGTCTTGTCTAGCTGGTCTACGGTAGAGACTGTCCAGGTGGGTGGAATTACAGGAGGGGACACACAGAAATCTGCGTCCTGTAATTATACCCACCAAAACAGTCTAGACCGTAGGTCAGCCAGACGCAGCCAAGCTACCGTCCAGTTCCCCCACCAAGGTCTGGCCACTAAGTGAAAATTTGGGAGTTCTATTTATGTTATACGATTCATCTACATTAAAAATAAGTTTCTGTACTTAATCATCAGTTTAAGTGTGTTTGTGAATGTTTTATTATGTGTTGATGAGTGTTTGTGTGTTAATGTGTCTGTTCACCTCCACCAGAACTGTAATAAGTGTTGAACTTTATAGTTTTATTTGGTTATTTGTCTTACGTATCTGCGAGACGAGACACAATAGAAATAAGTCACTTTATTTGACTTTCTTTTGGGTTATCCTGGGTAATTTACACATATGTTATTATGTATAATAATTTGTGTATCTGTTTTTGAGTGTACCTGTATCTAAACAAACTTTCTTACACACACACACTTACTTTTACGTTCATTTGCTCATTTCCGCCAACACAGCTTCTTGATTCACCAACATATATACAAGCACAGAACTATGCAAGTGCGCGCGCGCGCACACGTGTAAAACACACTCATCGCCTCTTTCACTAATATGCATGTAATCACATACATACACAAACACACAGACACACACACACACACACACACAAACCAACCATCACACACCGATCCCTCTGTTTCCACCCCCCGCACCACAGTTACAGTATTAGAACAGAAGTTGAAGGTTTGGTACACAAATGCAGATGGATTAACGAATAAACATGAGGAATGGCAAGAAAGAATCAATGAGAAGTCCCCAGACATCATAGCAGTTACAGAAACAAAACTCATGGAGACAATAACAGATGCAATCTTCCCACCACGATACCAGATCATGAGGAAAGATAGAAGGGGCAGGGGGGGAGGTGGGGTTGCTCTGCTCGTAAAAAACAGATGGAAATTCGAGAAAATGGAAGGAATAGATGAGACGGGAGAAAGAGACTACATAGCAGGTACACTTCAGTCTGGGGAACACAAAGTGGTCATTGCAGTGATGTATAATCCACCACAGAACTGCAGGAGGCCAAGAGAGGAATATGAAGAGAGCAACAGAGCAATGGTGGACACACTTGCTGAGGTGGCAAGAAGAGCTCACTCCAGCAGAGCAAAGTTGCTAATTATGGGGGATTTCAACCACAGGGAGATTGACTGGGAAAACCTGGAGCCACATGGGGGTCCCGAAACATGGAGAGCCAGGATGTTGGACGTGGTGCTGGAAAACCTCATGCACCAACATGTTAAGGACACTACCAGAGTGAGAGGGGAGGATGAACCAGCAAGATTGGACCTTGTGTTCACCCTGGGCAGCTCAGACATTGAGGACATCAAGTATGAGAGTCCCCTAGGAGCTAGCGACCACGTGGTTCTGTGCTTTGAATACATAGTAGAGCTGCAAGTGGAGAGAATAACAGGAGTAGAATGGGAAAAACCTGACTATAAAAGAGGGGACTACATAGGGTTGAAGAACTTCCTGCGGGAGGTCCAGTGGGACAGAGAACTGGCAGGAAAGCCAGTAAATGAAATGATGGAATATGTAGCAACAAAATGCAAGGAGGCAGTGGAAAGGTTCATTCCCAAGGGCAACAGTAACAACGGGAAGACCAGAACAAGCCCCTGGTTCACCCGACGGTGTAAGGAGGCAAAAACAAAGTGCAATAGAGAATGGAAAAAGTACAGAAGGCAGAGAACACACGAAAATAGGGAGATCAGTCGCAGAGCCAGGAATGAGTACGCACAGGTAAGGAGGGAGGCCCAGCGACAGTATGAAAATGACATAGCATCGAGAATCAAGACTGACCCGAAACTGTTGTATAGCCACATCAGGAGGAAGACAACAGTCAAAGACCAGGTGATCAGATTAAGGACAGAAGGTGGAGAACTCACAAGAAATGATCAGGAGGTATGTGAGGAGCTGAACAGGAGATTTAAGGAAGTTTTTACAGTAGAGACAGGAAGGGCTGTGGGAAGACAGAACAGAAGGGAACATCAAGAGGGAATATACCAACAAGTGTTGGATGACATACGAATAACTGAGGAGGAGGTGAAGAAGCTCTTAAGTGACCTTGACACCTCAAAGGCGATGGGACCGGACAACATCTCCCCATGGGTCCTCAGAGAAGGAGCAGAGATGCTGTGTGTGCCTCTAACCACAATCTTCAACACATCCCTTGAAACTGGGCAACTACCTGAGAAATGGAAGACAGCTAATGTAGTCCCCATATTTAAGAAAGGAAACAGAAAAGAGGCACTAAACTACAAACCTGTGTCTCTGACATGTATTGTGTGCAAAGTCATGGAGAAGATTATCAGGAGGAGAGTGGTCGAACACCTGGAAAGGAACAAGATTATAAATGAAAACCAGCATGGGTTCATGGAAGGCAAATCTTGTATCACAAACCTCCTGGAGTTTTATGACAAGGTAACAGAAGTAAGACACGAGAGAGAGGGTTGGGTAGATTGCGTTTTCCTAGACTGCAGGAAGGCCTTTGACACAGTTCCCCACAAGAGATTAGTGCAGAAGCTGGAGGATCAGGCACACGTAAAAGGAAGGGCACTGCAATGGATAAGGGAATACATGACAGGGAGGCAGCAACGAGTCATGGTACGTGAAGAGGTATCACAGTGGGCGCCTGTTACGAGCGGGGTCCCACAGGGGTCAGTTCTAGGACCAGTGCTATTTTTGATATATGTGAACGATATGATGGAAGGAATAGACTCTGAAGTGTCCCTGTTCGCAGATGACGTGAAGTTGATGAGAAGAATTAAATCGGACGAGGATGAGGCAGGACTGCAAAGAGACCTGGAGAGGCCGGACATGTGGTCCAGTAACTGGCTTCTCGAATTCAATCCAGCCAAATGCAAAGTCATGAAGATTGGGGAGGGGCAAAGAAGACCGCAGACAGAGTATAGGCTAGGTGGACAAAGACTACATACCTCACTCAGGGAGAAAGACCTTGGGGTGACCATAACACCGAGCACATCACCGGAGGCACACATCAACCAAATAACCGCTGCAGCATACGGGCGCCTGGCAAACCTGAGAATAGCGTTCCGATACCTTAATAAGGAATCGTTCAAGACACTGTACACTGTGTATGTTAGGCCCATACTGGAGTATGCAGCACCAGTCTGGAACCCACACCTGGTCAAGCACGTCAAGAAGTTAGAGAAAGTACAAAGGTTTGCAACAAGGCTAGTCCCAGAGCTCAAGGGAATGTCGTACGAGGAAAGGTTAAGGGAAATCGGACTGACGACACTGGAGGACAGAAGGGTCAGGGGAGACATGATAACGACATACAAGATACTGCGGGGAATAGACAAGGTGGACAGAGATAGGATGTTCCAGAGAGGGGACACAGGGACAAGGGGTCACAACTGGAAGCTGAAGACTCAGACGAGTCACAGGGACGTTAGGAAGTATTTCTTCAGTCATAGAGTTGTCAGCAAGTGGAATAGCCTAGCAAGTGAAGTAGTGGAGGCAGGAACCGTACATAGTTTTAAGAAGAGGTATGACAAAGCTCAGGAAGCAGAGAGAGAGAGGATCCAGTAGCGATCAGTGAAGAGGCGGGGCCAGGAGCTGAGTCTCGACCCCTGCAACCACAATTAGGTGAGTACAATTAGGTGAGTACACACACACACACACACAGACGTCCCCCTATGCGACACATACATATGTACACAAATTTGTGCACAATCACACATACAGTCTCCCTCACGGTTGTTAAATTTGTTTGTTTTTTCTAAATAAAATAAAAAACTTGAAGGCAGAAAAAAATCAGTCTTCCTAAATTTTCGGGAATTCAGTAACTTCATACATTTCAATATTGTGATGAAGAATGTTGGTTTTCGGGATTTTTCAAGACATCCATTGTGAAAGTTGTGACAAGTTACTAGTTTTAGACACTTGTAGGTCAGGTAAAGTTACTAGTTTTAGACACTTGTAGGTCAGGTAAAGTTACTAGTTTGAGACACTTGTGGGTCAGGTAAAGTTGCTAGTTTAAGACACTTGTGGGTCAGGTAAAGTTACTAGTTTTAGACACTTGTAGGTCAGGTAAAGTTACTAGTTTTAGACACTTGTGGGTCAGGTAAAGTTACTAGTTTTAGACACTTGTAGGTCAGGTAAAGTTACTAGTTTTAGACACTTGTAGGTCAGGTAAAGTTACTAGTTTTAGACACTTGTAGGTCAGGTAAAGTTACTAGTTTTAGACACTTGTGGGTCAGGTAAAGTTACTAGTTTTAGACACTTGTGGGTCAGGTAAAGTTACTAGTTTTAGACACTTGTGGGTCAGGTAAAGTTACTAGTTTGAGACACTTGTGGGTCAGGTAAAGTTACAAGTTTGAGACACTTGTGGGTCAGGTAAAGTTACTAGTTTGAGACACTTGTGGGTCAGGTAAAGTTACTAGTTTGAGACACTTGTAGGTCAGGTAAAGTTGCTAGTTTGAGACACTTGTGGGTCAGGTAAACTTACTAGTTTGAGACACTTGTGGGTCAGGTAAAGTTACTAGTTTGAGACACTTGTGGGTCAGGTAAAGTTGCTAGTTTGAGACACTTGTGGGTCAGGTAAAGTTACTAGTTTGAGACACTTGTGGGTCAGGTAAAGTTACTAGTTTGAGACACTTATGGGTCAGGTAAAGTTACTAGTTTGAGACACTTGTGGGTCAGGTAAAGTTGCTAGTTTGAGACACTTGTGGGTCAGGTAAAGTTGCTAGTTTGAGACACTTGTGGGTCAGGTAAAGTTACTAGTTTGAGACACTTGTGGGTCAGGTAAAGTTACTAGTTTGAGACACTTGTGGGTCAGGTAAAGTTACTAGTTTAGGACACTAGTTGGTC
>NW_027197094.1:0-69188 GCF_038502225.1 Cherax quadricarinatus | reverse complement strand
ATCGGAACATTCTCAAACATTTAAATTTACTTTTTTCAAATTTTCCGTTTATTGCTTGAGAACACCATATTCGTTTGGCTTCAAATTTTCAGTGCTGATGTGTTGTATCCCGGGCAAGATTCTTGGCACTATTTGCATGCCCTATATGCAATAATACAAATCCCATTCCAAATTTTCTTTCTGTGTGACAACTGTTAAAAGGCTCCTCTCATCGACATTGAAATTTGACTGTGTATCCTACTAAAACAGTTGGTATATTTAATGGAATGGATAGCTGCTGTACCACAACTATTCTTCTCAAAATGGTTTACAATTACTTTACATTATTACATTATTTTCCCATGACACTACCATAATATTTAAAGGGGGTGGACCGGTAAGCCAGCGGAAGGCCTCGGTCAGATGACCAAAAGCTCCAACAGCGGGTCATCATCGAAGACCCGCGTCAGGAAACACTTGTCCTGTTTCCTGACGAACCTTACCTAACCTAAACCTTGACACTGGTGAGGGGTTCTTAACCCAAACTGGACTCGTCTTACTTTTTCTTGATTGGAATTTAAATGCCTACTATTCCAGAGGCGCGTTAAGCATTGTTCTTGACTTACATGTAGAAATTAGGAAAGGCATCATCAATCTTCAGTGGCGATCTTTAAACTTTTAGTCCTGATGTGTTTTCCTCAGAGGAAGCAATCTGTTGAGGTAGGTTAGTAGAACTGAGGTTAAGGTTAGTAGAACTGAGGTTAAGGTTAGTAGAACTGAGGTTAAGGTTAGTAGAACTGAGGTTAAGGTTAGTAGAAGGTTCAGATTTTATTAATAAAATTAGTTTGTGAGATAATTTACTTTTTCGGTTCCCCTAATTTAAATTAATATTATGTACTTTTATATATGGCTATAACAGCCGTGTGCCTTCTTGGCCATTATTAAAAACTTGTATGTTATGGACTAAGCCAACATAAAACTTACTTGCTTACTGTACTTCCTTAAAAGGTGCTTTTATGGAAGAAATATTTAATAAGGTGAAATTGTGTTTTTCGAGCGATAATTTCTGAGTGTTGCATCTGACTCACTTCAGACCTTCCATACCGATAACTTTATATTTCATCTTGAAGATTAATGTGATTGTGTATTTTAGGATATTGGTCTCTTAAAGGTATGAATTAGATTTGGGCTGCATATGCTATAATTTACCATTTTTATTAAAGAAATTTGGATTTTATTTTCTACATGACTTGTGAATGCCTCTTCTGATTCACCTCAAATATATAATTCTAATATCTAAATGCGTTATCAACCTATGCAGCACTCTGCACTTTTCCAATGGCTTGCATTGAGGCACAGTGGACTGGGGTTATGGAATACTTGGATACATTGATCAGATCGAGCAGAGACTGATATGCAACTAGTTGAGGATATGTCTCTCCCACTAATGGATTCTTCAGTGAGTTTATATAGTGGCGGAGGTCAGGTCACCGTCAGTGCAAGGTACGTTGAGAGGAAGGAAATGGACGGAGCTGGGCGATGGCTGTGTTCTGCTCCGGTAAATTACATCATGCTAACATTTTAGATATAATGATTCTCCCTATATTCTGAGTTAAGGTGGTGCTAGTAGTGATGAGAGAGAACTTTCAACACCGTCTGCTGCGACGAACGGACTTCCTGATGACTAATGTAGCATTCTGAAAGTCCATGAAATGTCCACAGGAGTTTCGATGAATAGCACAAGGATTGTTCAAGGCATTTCTCTGGCAAACGTAGCAGTGTTCAAAGTTTCTTTGTGTGGTACTTCTTGAGATTTCCCCAACAAATTTTGTCAGACGACCCATATAGAATGTGTGCTGTTTTCGTTTGGGTAGGGGATGTGTAGATCAGGTGTTTACATTGAAGCATATATGTGAACAGTATTTAGATAAAGATAGGGAAGTTTTTATTGCATTTATGGATTTAGAAAAGGCATATGATAGAGTGGATAGAGGAGCAATGTGGCAGATGTTGCAAGTATATGGAATAGGTGGTAAGTTATTAAATGCTGTAAAGAGTTTTTATGAGGATAGTGAGGCTCAGGTTAGGGTGTGTAGAAGAGAGGGAGACTACTTCCCGGTAAAAGTAGGTCTTAGACATGGATGTGTAATGTCACCATGGTTGTTTAATATATTTATAGATGGGGTTGTAAAGGAAGTAAATGCTAGGGTGTTTGGGAGAGGGGTGGGATTAAATTATGGGGAATCAAATTCAAAATGGGAATTGATACAGTTACTTTTTGCTGATGATACTGTGCTTATGGGAGATTCTAAAGAAAAATTGCAAAGGTTAGTGGATGAGTTTGGGAATGTGTGTAAAGGTTATGTTCAAAACGGATTGGTTACCAAACAAGACGATGAATCTCTTCGTGGTGCGTTGTTGACTAGCAATAGTGATCTTTTCTGCCTTTATCCTATAGTCAGTAATAAAAGGGGAGGGATAATATAGATTGGAGAAAGCGTTGCGAATATAACTGCGAATATAACTGAAATGCAAAAGGTCGTCTTTGCTAGTTGGTTTTATTTATACCTAGAACTCCAGTATATTCCTCTTCCATAGAGAACTTAATGGAAGATTCTATGTTGTTTAAGAGTTCTACAGTGTTGAGGCGTCTTGGGATGATGACCAAGACATCGTCAACATTCTTTAACCATGTAACACTGCCTGGTACTTCACTCTCCTCCTAATCCTCCAGGCGCTAAAGAGATTTTATATGATCCGTTTACGTTCAAAAGGTATTTGAATTCTTCTCCTCCTACTCTGCAATCATTCCATCTGCAAATCTGTACAGTTATAAGTTGCATTTGAGCTCACATTCTCGTGCACATTGCTTCTGTGTTCACATTTCCCTTGTCTATAGTTTCCAGGTTCAATCCCTCAGTATCTATAGCTTAAATGTACACTGCCTCTGGCGTCAGAACTCCTACGTTAATAACTCTCGTATCCATTACCCGTGGGTCAACAGATTCCAAGTCCATAATATATAATACGTCAATACCCGGGTTTGAAGCTCCTCTAGCTATTGCGCAAACGCGGAGAGACGAGAGACTGCGAGAGAAAGAGCGAGAGATAGAGAGAGAGAGAGAGAGAGAGAGAGAGAGAGAGAGAGAGAGAGAGAGAGAGAGAGAGAGAGAGAGAGAGAGAGAGAGAGAGAGAGAGAGAGAGAGAGAGAGAGATTAGGGTGGATGGGCGGAAAGAGAGACAGACATGCAGCATCATTCATGGATGATCGTTCCCGTAGTCTGGAAATTACACATTTTTTAATGTTTCCGATACTACTTTATATTGTGATGTACTATAATATTCACATACCACAGTATAATATTTTGTGTTGTGATGTTCATATGTTATTCTGTTATACCTGGAAAGTGGGCGGAATCGTAAATGCTCTATCAACAACTAGTCTTGATAAAGCAGTGCCTGACAGGTTGTGCATAATTGTATATAGTTCTTCTGTTTTCTAATTATGTCCAAGAATCTGTATTGATAAAGCCACTGGATGGCGAAACGTCTACAATGAAGATAACCAGATGTTGCACAAGTGTCTTAACTTTCATCTTGTCGGTATTGTATACCTGTCTTGCACAACTTGTCAGACACTGCAACATCATGGTATCTTGATTTAGAGGACATCTACTTGACCTTCTTCACGACTTCGACAACTAGCCCATCAATTTGGGAAGGACCTACTTCCACTGGGGAATCCCGCCTACCAGTGACTATGCCCTCGTCTGCTACGCGTCCCTATTCACTGACGCCTATATAAGCGCCAGTCTCCTTACCTGTACTTCAGAATCTCTACAACCACGGTGTTGTAAACACCACCTCCAAGGATGAGGGACTGATTACCTCACCTTTTGTATATAGTTCTTCTGTCTTCAAATTATGTCCTAGAATCTGTATTGATAAAGCCACTGGATGGCGAAACGTCTACAATAAAGATAACCAGATGTTGCACAAGTGTCTTAATTTTCATCTTGTCGGTATTGTATACCTGTCTTGCACAAATCTAGACTACCGTGAAGGTCGACTTTATTAATGAGATATTTTAGTGTGGATGAGAGAGTGATGTTCCTGAGAAATGTTAAGTGAAACTTTTGGGAATTTTGAGTCAACATAATTGTTTTGGGAAACATAAATACCATTGTGGGAGACACTGTTGTGGAAGATGTAGGAAAGTACAAGATTCATTAAAGAACTTAGGCTAAAGAATTCCTTTATTTCTGGTTTATTGCCTCCGCAAAAGATATTAGATGATAGAGAGGGACGAGAGAAATACATGTGTCGTGGTTATCGTGTGTGTGTGTGAATGTACTTGTGTACTTGGAAGTTTCAGTGTCTTTCATATAGGAAAATGATGTTTTTTAGCAAAATAGAAAGCTGATAACTTTTTTGTAGCAGATTTCATGGTGGGAAGACATAGAATGACACACGGACACACTTCTATACACGATAAAACATTCACAGGTACACTTATAAAGCTGCATTATTGAAAACAAAACAAAAATCAACTTTAACACTTAATGAAACTTAAATAGAAGTCCGAGATTATCACTAAGTAACCTCACCTTGGTGGCCGAGTTGGGTAGCAGCTTGGTCTTGTCTGGCTGGTCTGCTGTTCCAGGCTGTCTTGGTGGGTGTAATTACAGGACGCAGTTTTCTGTGTGTCCCCTCCTGTAATTCCACCCACCTGGACAGTCTCGGCAGTAGACCAGCTAGACAAGACCAAGATACCATCCAACAAGGTTACTGGGGAGGGGCCAACACATACACAACACACACACACACACACACACACCCGTCCACCCAACCAACCGCCCACGCAACAACCCACTCACCCAACAACCCACGCACCCACCCACCCAACAACCCAACCACCCGCCCACCTGGGAAAGTGAGGAAGGGAGTTCATCTGAGGGGACACAGGTGGACTTCTGGACACACGGAACTAGGGAAAGCACCAAAACAACCGGGAGTGGGAAATGTGGAAGGGTTGACATCCGGGGGCCCACGGATGGAGACCTGGAAACATAAACCACACCTGACTATGACCACACCCCACCATGATCACACACACACACACACACACCCGTCCATCCAACCCACCCACCCAACAACCCACCCAGCCACCCGCCCACCTGGGAAAGTGAGGAAGGGAGTTCATCTGAGGGGACACAGGTGGACTTCTGGACACACGGAACTAGGGAAAGCACCAAGACAACCGGGAGTGGGAAATGTGGAAGGGTTGACATCTGGGGGCCCACGGCTGGAGACCTGGAAACATAAACCACACCTGACTATGACCACACCCAACCATGATCACACACACACACACACCCGCCCATCCAACCCACCCACCCAACAACCCACCCAGCCACCCGCCCACCTGGGAAAGTGAGGAAGGGAGTTCATCTGAGGGGACACAGGTGGACTTCTGGACACACGGAACTAGGGAAAGCACCAAGACAACCGGGAGTGGGAAATGTGGAAGGGTTGACTTCTGGGGGCCCACGGCTGGAGACCTGGAAACATAAACCACACCTGACTATGACCACACCACACCATGATCACACACACACAGACACACCCGCCCACCTGGGAAAGTGAGGAAGGGAGTTCATCTGAGGGGACACAGGTGGACTTCTGGACACACGGAACTACACCAAACAACCGGGAGTGGGAAATGTGGAAGGGTTGACCCTGGACACACCACACCACACCAACACACACCACCCGCCCAAAAACCCACCCACCCAACCACCCACCTACACAACAAGCCACCCGCCCACCTGGGAAAGTGAGGAAGGGAGTTCATTTGAGGGGACACAGGTGGACTTCTGGACACACGGAACTAGGGAAAGCACCAAAATAACCGGAAACATAAATCACACGTGACTATGACCACACCTCACTATGACCTCACCTATGATCAGACCTGACTATGACCTCCACCTATGATCACATCTACGATCCATGATCCACACCTGGGAATTCATCTGAGGGGACACAGATGGACTTCTGGACTTCTGGAAAGGTTGACATCCGGGGGCCCACGGATGGAGACCTGGAAACAAACCACACCTGACCATGATCACACCCGCCCATCCAACCACCCGGAAACAAACCATGAACCATAAACCACACCTGACTATTACCACACCTAACTATGACCACACCTAACTATGACCACACCTCACCATGATCCACACGAAACTAAAGAAAGCACCAAAACAACTGGATGTACACAAACATCTAGTAACTCCAAACCCCAGGTCCTCACCATAAACAGTAAATTAGTTTATGGCGCATCAATGTTACAGACACTTGAAAAAAACAATAAGTTGATTTAACCATATCTGGTTAGACACTGCGACTCATTTTTAATCAGAAGAGACATTCTCCAGTTATTTCAAACAAACACATCGTCACTAAAGTTGACTAGAAGAAGCATTTTCCAGTTATTGCACAGAATCCAAAATAATGCAACGTTTCCATCTATTTCATGCAATGCATCATTGAAGATTGATGCAGTTAACAATTTTTATATTTAAAGCAGTGGAAATTTTAATTCTGTATGGAATGTACGACTTCAATGGCATTAATGGGTTATTTTCAAATTCGAAAAAAGCTAGGGGACAATAAGTCCAGTTACCTGGATCAAGAGCCCCTCACCAGCATAAGGGCAAAATAATGGAATTAGTTGAAATAACATTGTAACAATCTAAGTATGATAAACGATTATTTAGATTTTGAAAGTTAGCTGAGGAACTTGTCTCCACCTATCACACAGAAAGCAATCAAGGAATTGCTTATGTATCATTGTACATAGGGTGGGATGGGGAAGATACTAATTAAATAAGCAAGAGTAAATAAGAACATAACATAAAAAAGGAGGAACACTGCAACAGGCCTACTGGCCTGTGCGAGGCAGGTCCAATTCTCCCACCAGCTTAAGCCAATGCCTTGACCTAGTGAGGAGCACGGCATCCGACCTAGTAGCACAAGCTAGTCAGGTCCAACTCTCACCCACCCACACCCACTCATGTATTTATCCAACCTATTTTTAAAACTACACAAGGTCTTAGCTTCTATGACGGTACTCACGAATTTGTTCCACTCATCAAACCAGTGCTTTCCTGAATCTGAATTTTTCCAGTTTAAAACCATTGCTGCGAGTCCTGTCTATGTTAGATATTTTTAGCACGCTGTTTACATCCACTTTATTAATTCCTGTTTTCCATTTATACAACCCTAATTCTACGCCTTTCTGGAGAGTGCAGATTCAGGTGACCAAAACTGCGCAGCATAATCTAAATGAAGCCTAACCAAAGATATATGGAATTGAAGAACAACCTGAGGACTTCCATTATTTATACTTCCTGTTATGAAGCCAAGGATTCTGTTAATTTTATCGCGAACACTTATGCGGTGTTATCTTGGTTTCAGATTACTGCTAACCAGAACTCTTAAATCCTTTTCGCAATCCGTAATATTAAGATCTACATTATTTAATTTACATGTGGCATGGTTATTTTCCTGTCCAACATTTGTCTATATTAAACTGCATCTGCCACTTCTCCGACCATTGCATCAGTCTATTCAAATCATCCTGGAGTGCTCTAATGTCCTCATTAGAATGAACTGGACGGCCTATTTTGGTGTCATTTATGTCGTTTATGTAGATTGTGAACAACAAGGGGCCCATCACTGACCCCTGTGACGTGCCCCCATTCTGATTTCTCCATTTATGCAAGCTCTTTGCTGCCTATTTGTCAACCATGCCTCTACCCAGGAAAAAATTTCTCCTCCTATTCCGTGTGCCTTAAGTTTCCTCAATAGCCTCTGGTGTGGAACTCTATCGAAAGCCTTACTGAAGTCCATATACACAATATCATATTCAATACCATGATCTTCCTCCTAAAATACCTTAGTGAAGAAATTTAGTAAATTCGTAAGACAGGAACGCCTCTTAGTAAAACCGTGCTGAGATTCATTAATCAATTTATGCCTTTTAAGATGGCTACGAATTGCTTCGGCAATTATTGATTCCATAAATTTTCCAACTATGGAGGTAAGGCTTGAATGAACTGAATATCGAATAGTAAAATTAAAAATAATTCTGCATAACAAGAGAGTCGAGAGCCAAGCTCATGAAAGCAGCGGTGTCCCTCCAGGCAGTATATAGTGTATGCATTGAGTATATAGGCAATAAACATCGAGAAAGCAACCGAAGAGATTTGTTCAATTATATCAATAATTATCACTCTAGAGTACGCGGTTTTACGCACGTTAATAGCCTGTAAAACATCTTATTCCTACACTTGAGAAACGTTTCGCCTACACAGCAGGTTTCTTCAGTCAAATACAGAGGTAGCAGGTGAAGTAGCGAAGTGAAGATGTAATCAGTCCATCAGTCTTGGAGCAAAAGTATCTGAGGTTTTCAGATATTAGAGAGAGACGAGAGAAATACATGTGTCGTGGTTATCGTGTGTGTGTGTGTGTGTGTGTGTGTGTGTGTGTGTGTGTGTGTGTGTGTGTGTGTGTGTGTGTGTGTGTGTGAATGTACTTGTGTACTTTCGTATTTACTTGTGGACGTTACAGTGTCTTGCATATAGGAAAATAACGAATTTCAACGAAAAAGAAAGCTGATAACTTTTTTGTAGTAGATTTCTTGGTGAGAAGACGTAGAATCACACACGGACACACTTCTATACACCATAAAACGCTCACACATACACTTATAAAGCTGCATTAGTGCAAACAAAACAAAAATTACCTTGAATACGTTATGAAATATAAATAGAAGTCCGAGATTATCACTAAGTAACCTCACCTTGGTGGCCGAGTTGGGTAGCAGCTTGGTCTTGTCTGGCTGGTCTACTGTTCAAGGCTGTCTTGGTGGGTGTAATTACAGGACGCAGTTTTCTGTGTGTCCCCTCCTGTAATTCCACCCACCTGGACAGTCTCGGCAGTAGACCAGCTAGACAAGACCAAGATACCATCCAACAAGGTCACTTGGGAGGGGCCAACACATACACCACACACACACACACACACACACACCCGCCCACTCACCCTACCGCCCACACACCCACCCAACCACCCGCCCACCTGGGAAAGTGAGGAAGGGAGTTCTTCTGAGGGGACACAGGTGGACTTCTGGACACACTGAACTAGGGAAAGCACCAAAACAACCGGGAGTGGGAAATGTGGAAGGGTTGACATCCGGGGGCCCACGGATGGAGACCTGGAAACATGAACCATACCTGACTATGACGACACCCCATATACACACCTGCCCATGATGACACCCCACATACACACACACACCCGCCCACCCCAAAAATCCACTCACCCAACCACCCAACAACCCAACCACCTGGGAAAGTGAGGAAGGGAGTTCATCTGAGGGGACACAGGTGGACTTCTGGACACACTGAATTAGGGAAAGCACCAAAACAACCGGGAGTGGGAAATGTGGAAGGGTTGACATCCGGGGGCCCACGGATGGAGACCTGGAAACATAAACCACACCTGACTATGACCACACCCCATGATGACACCCCACATACACACACGGAACTAGGGAAAGCACCAAGACAACCGGGAGTGGGAAATGTGGAAGGGTTGACCCACACCACACCTGACTATGACCACATGATGGGAAAGTGAGGAAGGGAGTTCATCTGACACAGGTGGACCCACACATAGGGAAAGCACCAAGACAACCGGGAGTGGGAAATGTGGAAGGGTTGACTTCTGGGGGCCCACGGCTGGAGACCTGGAAACATAAACCACACCTGACTACGACCACACCACGATCTCACACACACACACACCCGCCCACCCCAAAAATCAACCCACCCAACCACCCACCTACCGAACAACCTGGGAAAGTGAGGAAGGGAGTTCATTTGAGGGGACACAGGTGGACTTCTGGACACACGGAACTAGGGAAAGCACCAAAATAACCGGGAGTGGGAAATGTGGAAGGGTTGACATCCGGGGGCCCACGGATGGAGAACTGGAAACATGAACCACATGACTATGACCACAAATCACCTCACCATGACCCACAGATGGACTTCTGGACACACGGAACTAGGGAAAACATCAAAATAACCGGAAGTGCGAAGAGTGGAAGGGTTGACATCCGGGAACCCACGGATGGAGGCCAGGAAACATAAGCCACACCTGACTATGACCTCACCTAACTATGACCACACCTGACCATTACCACACCTAACTATGACCACCCCCACCTTTGATCACATCTACGACCACACTTCATCATGATCCACACCTGGGGGTTCATCTGCGGGGACACAGATGGACCTCTGGACACACGGAACTGGGGAAGGCACCAAAATAACCGGAAGTGGGAAGTGTGGAAGGGAAACCAGGAAACATGAACCACACCTGAATATGACCACACTTCTCTATGACCTCATTTAAGGTTTGAAGCTGATCACTGGTCATTACCTAGGAAACTATTTACTCAAAGTGAGCGACAAGCTGTGTATTAATAAGGTCCAACAATGGTAAAATTTATAGCGCATCGTCAACAATATTTTGAAACATTTTTTAGTTTTTGATTAAAAAATGAATATACTACAGTATATAGACATGTTCAATATTTGTTTACTATATGTTACGAACATAGTTGGTCCCTGGGTTATAGTGGTTTTCGTAACTAAATAAACTTAGTACGTCTAGGTCTTCACTCGGAGAGGAAAATGAATTTTCTTAGTTTCTATTTAATTTATTAATAATCATAATAATCACTTAAATCCACCTTCTCATATTTTGCCATTTCTCATTAAAACATCACAGTACTAGGTCAGGTATTTACCAACATGGCGCTGCATAGCTACAGGCGCATCAGCACTGTTTGCGTTGAGTTGACCCGTGGGGCTGTCACGGGAGCCACGATGGATTTGTTACTACCGGCGATTATCCGTGATACCTACGGTACTGCAAATGAAGAGATATGTGGTGTAGCACTTAATGGGACGACACGGATCTTCGTTAAAATGACGTCAGCAAATGTCTACGAAGCAGTGGTGGAAAAGTATCAAGAGACCATTATAGCTGTCAATTCAGCTGTATCAGTACGTCTTCATGATGTATCACGACACTACACATGGGTAAAAATAAGGAATGTGCCTTTTGAGGCGATTGATTTTGTTATAAAAGATGAACTATGTAATTATGGTACGGTTCATATGGCCTCTGCAGGTCGGTGGGCCGCTGGACCTTATGCTGGAAGTTTGGAGGGAACATATTCAGTCAAAATGACCTTACGCCATCCCATACCATCCCATATTATGTTGCAAGCATTTCGAACTCAAGTATATGTAACATATGCGGGGCAACGTCGTACGTGTCGGCTGTGTGGGTCGTATGACCACATAGCAGCACAGTGTGGTAAGCGTCGTGGGAATCTCCAAATATCGCAACAGCAACAATCGGAAGAGGTCGAGGAAGTTGAGGGACGAGAACAGTCTTATGCTAACCCATCTCAACAACGGTCATCTTGGAGTGAAGAGGTAGAAAAAGCGCAGGAGAATGCTTTGGAGGACGCAAAACAGCGAGAAGAATCACCGTCACTGGACATAAATAAAGTATTTGAAGAGACTCTGCCCACTATGGGGGAAGAGGACGTAGCGGCATCTTTAGTGAAGGCACTGGATGTTTTGTTAGACGAGTCGATCGTCAACCGTATGGAGGATCCAGGTGCAATTTTGGGATCGGTTGAGCATCATGGTGAGGCGACGGATGAAAGCATTGAGTCTAGTGTGTCGCATGGTATGATGGTGAATGTAGCAGAAGTGGAGGTGCATCACGATAGTACTATAGAAATCCCAATGCAGGTGGAGGGTAGGACGCGAAAGCGAACTGCGACCCCATCAGACTCAGACGACGTGCTTACTCCTGCCCAAAGGCCAGGAAAAAAGTCTTGGGCGGATGTACAGAGGAAAGGGAACAGTGAATCCACGAAACAAGAGTTTATCAAGGTGATTCCCAAAAAACGGGGGAGGGATAGAGGTGTAGTAAAATGTACAAGTGAAAAGTCTATACCTAGAACGAAAGGAAAATCCCATTAATTGACATTAAGGTTTTGACAATAAATATTAACGGTTTGAGATCTGAGCGGAAGCGAAAGTGGTTTAATGAATTTTTGGTGCGTCTAGATGTGGATGTGGTATTTATCCAAGAACACAATTACAGAATTGGATATGAGTTAGAAATGGATGGTTACGATGTGTATATGGAATATGCGACGAGGTTAAAAGGAGGCGTCGCCATTCTGGTAAAGGAAAATAGCCCGTTTGTAGTACGCCATAGTGAAAGGGGGGAGGGGAGAGTGATTAGGGTGGATGGTTTATGGGGTAGAGTACACATAAGTTTTGTATGTGTATATGGGCCGGCCGAGGGAGATGTACGACTTAAAACTCATTTTGTACAAGATGTATTAGTATATTATCTACGTAGTTTACCAAATGTAGCGATAATAGGGGGCGACTGGAATTGTGTAATACGACGAAAAGATGTGGAGCCTCGAGGAGCGGGTTGTTGCTTGGGGTTCCTGGGAGATTTATTGACGAGTGTGGGTTTAATGGATGTGTGTGGGGTGGGGGGGGGTGGCATGGTGGAGCATACTTTCATTAGACGAGATTATGCGGCGAGATTGGATAGAATGTACGTGTCTAGTGCGGTTACAGTGCGGAGAGTGAATGTGATAAATGTGGTTTTTTCGGATCATAGAGGAGTTGTAATGGATGTAGATATTGAGGGTGTGCCTAGAAGGGGTCCGTCATTTTGGAAATTAAATGTAAAGTTATTGAAGAGAGAGGAAAGTCGTTTGTCTTTTGGGCATATGTGGGAACGCCTTGTGGTTGAAGCACCTGGAGATGTGGCTTTGGTTAATTGGTGGGAAACGATAGCCAAAAAGCGAATTAAGGAATATTATATTAGTCAGGGAGTGAGATATAATCAGTTACAGTATGGTTTCCAACGATATTTAGAGGGGCAGTTGCGCGACTGCTATGTACAAGCGAATGCTAATTATCCTGTTATAGAAATTGAAAGAATTAAGGAGCAACTACGAAATTTACAAAACGAAAGGTTTGATGGGGAAAGGCTTAAGGGTGGAATCGAAGAGGTTTTGTGGGGAGATCGGCCGTCGGCGTGTGTGTTGAGGAATCAACACAGACGTCGCAAAGCAATGGAGTTAATGGGGTTGAATGTTCAGGTAGGTATGCAGGGGTATAGAGTGAATCAGGTGTTGACGACGACGGAGGGTATGAGTGGGTATATTGATGCTTGGGTTAAATTGAAAACGCAAAGTGTTGGAATAAGTGAAATTGCATTGCAGTCAATCGGTAGGTTTGTGCGTTGTGAGCTGGAGGAGCATGATCGTTTGATGTTGGGAGGGCCGATAACGGAGTGTGAGACTTGGGAGGCTTTATCTGGGGCGCAATTGGGTAAGGCGCCAGGAATTGATGGGTTGCCCAGCGACTTTTATCTTCAAAATTGGAACGTTTTAAAGGGGTTTTTGGTACGTTTATTCAATATAATGAAGCGGGATGGGGTTTTAGGGGAACAACAAAGGTTGGCTGTGGTCGTCCTAGTTCCTAAAGGCGAGCCATTAACGGTTAAAGATTATCGTGCAATCTCGTTATTATGTGGGGACTATAAAATTTTTGGAAGGATCTTGGCTAACAGAATAAAAAAAGTCCTGGGCAAAGTGATTGACAAGGGACAATATGGGGTGCCGGGCAGGTCTATGTATGAAGGTCACGGTATGATTAGAAGTTTTATTGAAGAAAGAGTAAGATTGGGAGGGGGGGGGGTATTGGCTATAGATTGGGAGGCGGCATATGATAGTGTGGAACGGGAGACGTTATGGAAGATCATGAGATGGCAGGGGTTTGGGGCGGAAATTATATCATGGGCCAAATTAATGTATCAGGAGGCAACTTTGCGTGTGCAGGTGAATGGGAGGTTGGGAGATCGAATTCAGATGGGAAGGGGTTTGCGTCAAGGTTGTCCCCTTTCACAAATTTTTTTTGCTTGTTTTCAAGATCCCTTTTATAGAGGGATAAGGGTTTTATTGGAAGCAAATGGGATGGGTAATGTAAGGGGTGGGGGAGCGGGCATTGTTGGATATGTCGACGATACGACGATTTTGGTGAGAGAAAACATGGATTTGATTCGGGTAGAAAAGTTAGTGAAAGTTTTTGAAAAGGCTACTGGCATGACGATCAACATGGGGAAAACAAAGTATATGAATCTTGGAAAAGGGTCACGTGAGGAAGGAATGGTAGCTGAAAGGTGGGAAAGGGTGGACCAAATAAAGATATGTGGGATCGTTTATGTAAATGATATCAAGTTAGCACAACAAATAAATTCCGTGCGTATCGTTGATAGTGTTCTGAAGCGCCTCAGTGGTTTAAGAGCTGCTAATTTAAGTTTGCAACAAAGGGTGATAACAACGAATGTGCTATTATATAGTAAACTATGGCATGTTACGGTAATATTTCCGATACTTCGTTGTGAGTTAAAAAGGTTACAAAAAAGTGTTTTTAGATTCATTTGGGGAACAGGGAGCGAATGGTTAAGTAGAGCGGTTGTCACACTCCCGGTTGGCCGTGGAGGGCTGGGTCTTATAGATGTCGAAAAGAGGATAATAAGTATGTATTTAAAACATAGTTATAAGCGGGAGGGGGGGGGCGAAAGAAGACGGTCTTCATAGGATACATCAGGATATGCGACGGTGGTGGGGGGGTAGGGAGTTCATGATAGGTGAGACAATGTTACGGGTCTTCATAGACGTGAGGGATCACTCACGTATTAAATTGAGATATCTTGATAGGGCAGATGGTAAGGCTCTGGTAGTGGCGGTAGAAGGAGTTTATCCGATGTATGATTGGTGTAATATTTGGGGGCGTTTAAACAAATTGCGTTTAAAACCTAAAGTCAGAGAAGTTATATATAGATTTTTACATGGAATCTTGCCGTCAGGAATGGTTTTATTCTATAAGAGAATACGAGGAGATGGGGAATGCAAGGATTGTGGAGGATTGGCGACTATTTATCATACGGTGTATTTTTGCGATTGTATTGAACTTATAAGGGTTTGGATGGGTAAGGTTTTAAGGTTAGTGGGGGGAGGGGGTTTGCAGGTCTTGAGGGTTTTAAGTTTAGATATAACTGGGGTGAATAAAAGGGTTGAGAATGCGATTGGGTATATGATTACGGATTATATATACATGATGTGGGCTATGAGGGAGGCGGACGTGCGTGCAAGAATTAATGCGTTGGCAGCAACTTTTTATAGGACACAGTGTAGAAATAAAGGGGTGTATGGAGGGAGATGGGAGAGAGATTTTAGTGTTATCGAAATTTCACATTAAGGGATTTATGGGATTTGCAAAGTGGGTAAGGGGATACAACGGGCTATTTTCCTAGACATGGGTATGAGCATGGAGAGCTGTTTATATGGATGTATAATTGAGTTTTGATATCTAGGGGCAATAGGGTTATTGCCCCGAGGGTTTCAGGAACTACACAGTTATCATTTGGAAATGTGTTGCACTACGATTGCATATTATTTATCATGTATAAATCATTTCAAGGACTTTATGATGAAAATTTTCAATGAGACTCAAATATGTCATAGGTGTCTTTAATGATTTTGATTCAATTGTAAGTGGTAAAAAGTGTTTCCTAGCATAAGCAATTGGTTCTTATTTTATGTTATATTTTATGCTGTGTTACAGTGTGCTTTTCAGTAATATTATATTACATGTAACTACTTGCATCATTTTTTTCTTTGTTTCGCTGAGATGTAAAATATCACATCTTAGTTTTGTTCTGTTATATTGGATGTTTTTATTGTGACTTTTAGTATTATCCCGTTTCCTTCTTTGAATACTAAATACCTATGTATGTTAAGATCTCGTGATAATCGCCAAAATTAATGTTTGAGTATCGTGGTGCTCTGTTGAGCACCTGAGATCTTAGATTTAGTCTTGCATACGTGTGTGTTGACAGGCAGAAACCTCACCTAGTATGTGCCTGATGTAGTCTCATGTAGTGTAACGTGTGTGCTTGTGTATGTGTGTCATTGTGTGTGTTTGTTTTTTTATCTCTGTTTTATTGTACAATCTTCATAATTTCCAGTGTTTGATGTTTGGTAATATGTAACCTTGTTAGAGATGTTCTTTAACAAATAAAACAATACCACTGTAATGTATAGTGTTGTGTGTGAGAGTGTATTACCACTGTAATATACGGTGTGTTGTGTGTGAGAGTGTATTACCACTGTAATATACGGTGTGTTGTGTGTGAGAGTGTATTATTATTACTGTAATATACGGTGTATAGTGTGAGAGAATGTATTACCACTGTAATATACGGTGTGTTGTGTGTGAGAGTGTATTACCACTGTAATATACGGTGTGTTGTGTGTGAGAGTGTATTACCACTGTAATATACGGTGTGTTGTGTGTGAGAGTGTATTATTATTACTGTAATATACGGTGTGTTGTGTGAGAGAGTGTATTACCACTGTAATATACGGT
This sequence comes from Cherax quadricarinatus, assembly GCF_038502225.1. Lineage (NCBI taxonomy): Eukaryota > Metazoa > Arthropoda > Malacostraca > Decapoda > Parastacidae > Cherax > Cherax quadricarinatus. The sequence continues at coordinate 52,581 of NW_027197094.1, read as the reverse complement.
GTGTTGTGTGTGAGAGTGTATTACCACTGTAATATACGGTGTGTTGTGTGTGAGAGTGTATTACCACTGTAATATACGGTGTGTTGTGTGTGAGAGTGTATTACCACTGTAATATACGGTGTGTTGTGTGTGAGAGTGTATTACCACTGTAATATACGGTGTGTTGTGTGTGAGAGTGTATTACCTGTAATATACTGTAATGTGTTGTGTGTGATACGTAATATACGGTGTGTTGTGTGTGAGAGTGTATTACCACTGTAATATACGGCGTGTTGTGTGTGAGAGTGTATTACCACTGTAATATACGGTGTGTTGTGTGTGAGAGTGTATTACCACTGTAATATACGGTGTGTTGTGTGTGAGAGTGTATTACCACTGTAATATACGGTGTGTTGTGTGTGAGAGTGTATTACCACTGTAATATACGGTGTGTTGTGTGTGAGAGTGTATTACCACTGTAATATACGGTGTGTTGTGTGTGAGAGTGTATTACCACTGTAATATACGGTGTGTTGTGTGTGAGAGTGTATTACCACTGTAATATACGGTGTGTTGTGTGTGAGAGTGTATTACCACTGTAATATACGGTGTGTTGTGTGTGAGAGTGTATTACCACTGTAATATACGGTGTGTTGTGTGTGAGAGTGTATTACCACTGTAATATACGGTGTGTTGTGTGTGAGAGTGTATTACCACTGTAATATACGGTGTGTTGTGTGTGAGAGTGTATTACCACTGTAATATACGGTGTGTTGTGTGTGAGAGTGTATTACCACTGTAATATACGGTGTGTTGTGTGTGAGAGTGTATTACCACTGTAATATACGGTGTGTTGTGTGTGAGAGTGTATTACCACTGTAATATACGGTGTGTTGTGTGTGAGAGTGTATTACCACTGTAATATACGGTGTGTTGTGTGTGAGAGTGTATTACCACTGTAATATACGGTGTGTTGTGTGTGAGAGTGTATTACCACTGTAATATACGGTGTGTTGTGTGTGAGAGTGTATTACCACTGTAATATACGGTGTGTTGTGTGTGAGAGTGTATTACCACTGTAATATACGGTGTGTTGTGTGTGAGAGTGTATTACCACTGTAATATACGGTGTGTTGTGTGTGAGAGTGTATTACCACTGTAATATACGGTGTGTTGTGTGTGAGAGTGTATTACCACTGTAATATACGGTGTGTTGTGTGTGAGAGTGTATTACCACTGTAATATACGGTGTGTTGTGTGTGAGAGTGTATTACCACTGTAATATACGGTGTGTTGTGTGTGAGAGTGTATTACCACTGTAATATACGGTGTGTTGTGTGTGAGAGTGTATTACCACTGTAATATACGGTGTGTTGTGTGTGAGAGTGTATTACCACTGTAATATACGGTGTGTTGTGTGTGTAATATACGGTGTGTTGTGTGTGAGAGTGTATTACCACTGTAATATACGGTGTGTTGTGTGTGAGAGTGTATTACCACTGTAATATACGGTGTGTTGTGTGTGAGAGTGTATTACCACTGTAATATACGGTGTGTTGTGTGTGAGAGTGTATTACCACTGTAATATACGGTGTGTTGTGTGTGAGAGTGTATTACCACTGTAATATACGGTGTGTTGTGTGTGAGAGTGTATTACCACTGTAATATACGGTGTGTTGTGTGTGAGAGTGTATTACCACTGTAATATACGGTGTGTTGTGTGTGAGAGTGTATTACCACTGTAATATACGGTGTGTTGTGTGTGAGAGTGTATTACCACTGTAATATACGGTGTGTTGTGTGTGAGAGTGTATTACCACTGTAATATACGGTGTGTTGTGTGTGAGAGTGTATTACCACTGTAATATACGGTGTGTTGTGTGTGAGAGTGTATTACCACTGTAATATACGGTGTGTTGTGTGTGAGAGTGTATTACCACTGTAATATACGGTGTGTTGTGTGTGAGAGTGTATTACCACTGTAATATACGGTGTGTTGGGTGTGAGAGTGTATTACCACTGTAATATACGGTGTGTTGTGTGTGAGAGTGTATTACCACTGTAATATACGGTGTGTTGTGTGTGAGAGTGTATTACCACTGTAATATACGGTGTGTTGTGTGTGAGAGTGTATTACCACTGTAATATACGGTGTGTTGTGTGTGAGAGTGTATTACCACTGTAATATACGGTGTGTTGTGTGTGAGAGTGTATTACCACTGTAATATACGGTGTGTTGTGTGTGAGAGTGTATTACCACTGTAATATACGGTGTGTTGTGTGTGAGAGTGTATTACCACTGTAATATACGGTGTGTTGTGTGTGAGAGTGTATTACCACTGTAATATACGGTGTGTTGTGTGTGAGAGTGTATTACCACTGTAATATACGGTGTGTTGTGTGTGAGTGTATTACCACTGTGTATTACCACTGTAATATACGGTGTGTTGTGTGTGAGAGTGTATTACCACTGTAATATACGGTGTATTACCACTGTAATATACGGTGTGTTGTGTGAGAGTGTATTACCACTGTAATATACGGTGTGTTGTGTGTGAGAGTGTATTACCACTGTAATATACGGTGTGTTGTGTGTGAGAGTGTATTACCACTGTAATACAGCCTGGTTGATCTGGCACCTGGTGAAGAGACTTGTCCAGTTTCCTGTTGAAGGCTTCCACACTTGTTCCAGCTGTGTTTGATATCTTCATATATTTTTTTAAACATTTCACTGGTTTCCAAATTTAAACATTCGACACATTTTTCTTACATAAATTTTATCCAAACTATGCTAAGATATGTGCATATGCTTATATATGCCCCTTAACAATGAGCATCTTGGCACAAGTATATATATTCAGGTATTCCTGTGTCTTGAGAGTTTCTAGTCTTGTTATGTCTTGTCATAATGTGTCGTCTTGATGTGCCTTGTCTTGAAGTGTCTTTTCTAGGTTTGTCTTGCCTAGATGTGTTGTCTCTTAGGGTGTATTGTCTTGATGTATCTTGTGTTGGTGTATATTGTCACTGTGAGCCTTGTCTTGATGGATCATCTCTGTCTTGTCAGGTATCTTGTCTTGGTGTGTTGTCTTGATTTATCCTCTTTAAGTGTGTCATATTTTTGTGCGTCTTCTAATGTGTCTTCCCTTGGTATGTATTCTCTTGGTTTGTCTTCTCTCGATGTATAGACTCCAACTTGTATCCCACATGAAGGACATGAGACTTTAAGTATCCCAAGAATATTTTTCAAGGGAAGCCTCTGGAAACCCTTGATTGCCTTCACACAAAAGCCTTATTTTACGACCCGCTGCATATAAATTTAGCACATTATCAGTAAAAGTCTTCCAACGCTTATGGGAATTCCTGGTATTTTATTCTTTTCAAGCGTGTAAGTCAATTAGTTTAATAAAATATGTATTATTTAATGTACCTGGAAAGGTATTACATTGGTTTTATAACATGAGTTCAGATAGTCTTCATGTCCTTTTCTGGACTGACGAGACAGGTTCAGATAGAATGACACTCACACTATGCTATTATCTCTTCGTCCGTTCCACATATTTACCTGTCAAAGAAAATTGCACGATTACCTAAAACAAAATATTTTCGCAAATTATTTGATTTTACAGTCATTGCCTCTTTTAAGTTCTATTGGCGAATTATTCCATACCACTGTTGACTGTACCAGACACAATCAAATTACATTAAGCTAATCATAATTATATATCACTGTTATCATTTACAGCGAATTGTTTTACAATAAAAAATCACGAAAAGAGAGAGACATTATAGTTTTTCGTAGTAAGATAGGAAGATTTTTTTTTAAATAAATCGACTTCTTATGGTATATAAAGGAAAAAGTTGAACTCTTCAGAGCTTTCTCACCAGATTTAGTGCAAGTAACATGCATTACTCTTTGATCACTGAAAGTTCACTGTATTAAGCAAAAACTGTGCTTAGGTATGTAAGTAATGGGAGGTATACAGGTGGTGGGAGGTATGCAAGTGGTGGGAGGTATGCAAGTGGTGGGAGGTATGCAAGTGGTGGGAGGTATGCAAGTGGTGGGAGGTATTTAGGTGGTGGGAGGCATGCAGGTGATGGAAGGTAAGCAAGCGGTGGGAGGTATGAACGTGTTGGGAGGTATGCAAGTGTGGGAGGTATGCAAGTGGTGGGAGGTATGCAAGTGGTGGGAGGTATGCAAGGTATGCAAGTGGTGGGAGGTATGCATGTATGCAAGTGGTGGGAGGTATGCAAGTGGTGGGAGGTATGCAAGTGGTGGGAGGTATGCAAGTGGTGGGAGGTATGGTGGGAGGTATGCAAGTGGTGGGAGGTATGCAAGTGGTGGGAGGTATGCAAGTGGTGGGAGGTATGCAAGGTGGTGGGAGGTATGCAAGTGGTGGGAGGTATGCAGGTGGTGGGAGGTATGCAGGTGATGGAAGGTATGCATGTGGTGGGAAGCGGTGGGAGGAATGTATGTTGTGAAAAATATGTAGGTGGTGGGAGGGAGGCAGGTAGTGGGAAGAATGCAGGTGGTGGGAGGTAAGTAGGTAGTGGGAAGTATACAGGTAGTGGGAAGTATACAGGTGGTGGGAGGTACACAAGGGGAGAGGAGTGAGAGGCTGAACAAATTTAGAATTTGATGCCGAAGTGGCTAGTTTATTGTTCACTCCATATCCTTCCTGTCTATCTTCATATTCACCATCTTCACAACCCTTTAAGAACCCCTCACCATCTTCAACAAACACCTTGAAGAAACCTTCATCAACTGAAGGACACACCTTGAAGAGGACGAAGAACTCATAATTCAAAGAAATGAGTCTGTCATGCCTTTCCTCAGATCAACCTTAATTACATCAATTTACGGAGCCGTTTTATGACCTACGGGTGTAGCGCTTGCTTATGATATTATTAATAATGATAATAATAATACACATGTTCCAATGAGGACAATTTATATTTTTTTCCTACCATATACATGTCGCACATTGTACATAAATGATGTACAGTACTGACGTTTGGCTTCATCAATACAAGGACATAACGTGATGAAATATATACAAATAAAAATACCCAGATGTTACACATGTTTCTAATTCCTCATGTTGCACATTGTGTTGTTTACTGGGGTGAGCATAGGAGCGTGTGTTTACTGCAGGCACCTGAGAGGCTGTCAGCAGGAGCGTGTGTTTACTGCAGGCACCTGAGAGGCTATCAGCAGCTCCAAGTGGAACATAATTTTCTTAATGGGTTCTTGGCTGCCGGGGCGTACATAAATGCCGTGAAATTGTTAAATATTGTCTTAAAGGTGCTGAGTGGTGGGGCATGCAAGTCCTGGGTGGTTGCTGGGGGAGCTGGTGAGGGAGGTAGTTGGTGGAGTATGTGTGTTTGGTTGAGGTGGGTTTCGGGTAAGATGAATGGTGCAAAAATGTATAAGAATGGTGAGTTGTGTTGAGGGGGGTGAGGTAGGTGGGTGGGGTTGTAGATGGGCGGGGGGTTGAAAGAGTGGTGGAGTCTGGCTGGTCGATGAAAGTGAGTGAAGGAATATATTGTAGACAGGAAATAATGGGGTGGGGGCTGGGTAAGTGTTTGAGGTCGAATGGTAGGGAAGGTTTTCGTGTGTGGGTTAGTGGTTCCTTAGGTGGTAGCGGAAGATGGTAGGGGTAGTGTGGTACATGGATTGGGTGACGTGGTACAATAGGTAGTGGGTGGCGTGGTACCTGGGTAGTGGGTGGCGTGGTACCTGGGTAATGGGTGGTGTTGTACCTGGGTAGTGGGTAACTGGGTAGTGGTGGGTAGTGGGTGGCGTGGTACCTGTGTAGTGGATGGTGTGGTACCTGGGTAGTTGGTGGTGCGGTACCTGGGTAGTGGGTAGTGTGGTAACTGGGTAGTGGGTTGTGTGGTAGCTGGGTAGTGGGTGACGTGGTACCTGGGTAGTGGGTGACCTGGGTAGTGGGTGAATGGGTAGTGGGTGGTGTGGTATCCGGGTAGTGGGTAACTGGGTAGTGGATAGTGGGTAATGGATGTGTGGTAACTGGGTAATGGATAGTGTGGTAACTGGGTAGCTGGGTAGTGGATGGTGTGGTACCCGGGTAGTGGGTGGCGTGGTACCTGGGTAATGGGTGATGAGGTACCTGGGAAGTGGGTGGTGTGGTACCTGGGTAGTGGGTGGTGTGGTACCTGGGTAGTGGGTGGTGTGGTACCTGGGTAGTGGGTGGTGTGGTACCTGGGTAGTGGATAGTGTGGTAACTGGGTAGTGGGTTGTGTGGTAGCTGGGTAGTGGGTGACGTGGTACCTGGGTAGTGGGTGATATGGTACCTGGGTAGTGGGTAGTGTGGTACCTGGGTAGTGTGTGGTGTGGTACCTGGGTAATGGATAGTGTGGTAACTGGGTAATGGATAGTGTGGCACCTGGGTAGTGGGTGATGTGGTAGCTGGGTAGTGGGTGGTGTGGTATCCGGGTAGTGGGTAGTGTGGTACCTGGATAATGGATAATGGATAGTGTGGTAACTGGGTAGTGGATGATGTGGTAGCTGGGTAGTGGATGGTGTGGTACCCGGGTAGTGGGTTGTGTGGTACCTGGGTAGTGAGTGGCGTGGTACCTAGGTAGTGGGTGATATGGTACCTTTGTAGTAGGTGGTGTGGTACCTGGGTAGTGGGTGGTGTAGTACCCGGGTAGTGGGACGTGTGGTACCTGGGTAGTGGGTGGCGTGGTACCTGGGTAGTGGGTGTCGTGGTACCTGGGTAGTTGATGGTGTGGTACCTGGGAAGTGAGTGGTGTGGTACCTGGGTTGTGAGTGGCGTGGTACCTTGGTAGTTGGTGGTGTGGTTCCTTGGTAGTCGGTGGTGTGGTACTTGAGTAGTGGGTGGCGTAGTACCTGGGTAATGGGTTGAGTGGTACCTTTGTAGTGGGTGGCGTGATACCTGGGTAGTGGGTGGTGTGGTACCTTTATAGTGGGTGGTGTGGTACCTTTGTAGTAGGTGGTTGAAGTGGATGATAGCAGTGGAATTTGCCATTAAACTCTTGTTTCGATCCATCATCTTATAAAATTTGTGATATCTTTGTACTAACAGTTAAGGAAGAATTTTTGTTCCTGAGCAGCTACTGCCTCTGCACCTGATCACTGAAGGAAGAGATTAATAGTGATAAACTAGTGTGTGGGTCAAGGCGTGCGCCAAGGGGAGAGTTGGGAACTGCCAACAAAAAGTCCCCTGAATCCCTGAATGAGGAGCTCTCACTGCAAGAAGGTGGGCTCTATCCTTCCTCAGCACACTCTGAAGCACTGATGACATATATATATATATATATATATATATATATATATATATATATATATATATATATATATATATATATATATATATTATATATATATATATATATATATATATATATATAAATATAAATATATATATAAATATATATATATATATATATATATATATGTCGTGCCGAATATGTAAAACTGGTCAATTAGCAAGAACTCATTTAAAATTAAGTCCTTTCTAAAATTTTCTCTTATACGTTTAAAGATATATTTTTTTCATTAATGTTAATGTAAAAAAAAATTAATTTTGCACCAAAAGAATCTTAGAAAACTTACCTAACCTTATTATAACAAGAACAATTTATTTTAGCCTAACCCAACTAAATATATTTTAGATTTGTTTACAATAATTTAATACTAAACAAACACAGTGAAATATATTTTTTTCGTTAGGTTCAGAATGATTTTGGCGAAATTATTGCATACACAAATTTTCACTTGTCCTATATGGCAAGATGAGCGTTGCTATTTAAGCCAAGATCGCAAGTTCTGCCTATTCGGCACGACATATATATATATATATATATATATATATATATATATATATATATATATATATATATATATATATATATATATATATATATATATATATATATATATATATATATATATATCCTAGGTAGTAGGTTGGTAGACAGCAACCACCCAGGGAGGTACTACCGTCCTGCCAAGTGAGTGTAAAACGAAAGCCTGTAATTGTTTTACATGATGGTAGGATTGCTGGTGTCTTTTTTCTGTCTCATAAACATGCAAGATTTCAGGTACGTCTTGCTACTTCTACTTACACTTAGGTCACACTACACATACATGTACAAGCATATATATACACACCCCTCTGGGTTTTCTTCTATTTTCTTTCTAGTTCTTGTTCTTGTTTATTTCCTCTTATCTCCATGGGGAAGTGGAACAGAATTCTTCCTCCGTAAGCCATGCGTGTTGTAAGAGGCGACTAAAATGCCGGGAGCAAGGGGCTAGTAACCCCTTCTCCTGTATAAATTACTAAATTTAAAAAGAGAAACTTTTGTTTTTCTTTTTGGGCCACCCTGCCTCGGTGGGATACAGCTGGTTTGTTGAAAGAAAAGAATATAATATATATATATATATATATATATATATATATATATATATATATATATATACACCCATATAAGAGCGTTGGTAAAACTATACTCTCATACATTCCCCTCTTTGCCTCCAAGGACAAAGTTCTTTGTCTCCACAGACTCCTAAGTGCACCACTCACTCTTTTTCCCTCATCAATTCTATGATTCACCTCATCTTTCATAGACCCATCCGCTGACACGTCCACTCCCAAATATCTGAATACGTTCACCTCCTCCATACTCTCTCCCTCCAATCTGATATTCAATCTTTCATCACCTAATCTTTTTGTTATCCTCATAACCTTACTCTTTCCTGTATTCACCTTTAATTTTCTTCTTTTGCACACCCTACCAAATTCATCCACCAATCTCTGCAGCTTCGGTGGATTTTAAAAAGTAGATTATGGTAAGTAGTAACGTTTTCTGTTTGATCTGTTTATTGGCATGCATGTAAATGGTTCCTACTGTATGTGTATGTGTGTGTGTGTGTGTGTGTGTGTGTGTGTGTGTGTGTGTGTGTGTGTGTGTGTGTGTGTGTGTGTGTGTAAATTACAATAAATATTGAATTTATAACTGAAAGGTTTCTCTATACAAAACAGACTGTGAATGGTGCACATCACTTTGTTTTTGCTCGATTCTTCCATAAAACTTGACGAGTAAATTAAAATTTTTAATCATTAGAACAGTTGATATTTATTTAGAATATGATACATGTAATATTAAAAAAATTTTGAGTTAATTTCATCGAAATCATTTAAATGTGAAATAATGAGGATTAAATAACCCAAATTTAGTTGGTACCAATTAATACTTAAATCATTATAATACAGATTACATTAAGATAAATTAGACATATGTGCAACTCTTGGGTATCTTTATTGAGGAAACGTTTCGCCAAACAGTGGCTTCATCAGTCCATACAAAGGAGAAACGTGAAGAACATGAGGAAAATGAGGTAATCAGTCCCTCAACCTTGAGGGACTGATTACCTCGTGTAATCAGTCCCTCACTGGTTGTAGATGAATGGTTCAGAGAACGTGTCGGTTCTCTGAACCATTCATCTACAATCCTGTCAGACACTGCAACTTCTTGAGACCCTAATACTTGGGAATTCTTCGCTTGCCTAACCCTTGGGTACGACCTACTTCCACATTGAACATATGTGACACCACCTACGTCTGCTGCACCTCTCTTGCCTACGGTATATAAGCGACTTCTCCGCACATATGCCGTATTCTATTCAAGATTGATGGACTGACCACATCGACTCAAGGTTGAGGGACTGATTACCTCATTCTCCTGTTCACGTTTCTCCTTTGTATGGACTGATGAAGCTACTGTGTGGCGAAACGTTTCCTCAATAAAGATACCCAAGAGTTGCACATATGTTTAATTTATCAACGTGTCGGTTCTCTGAACCATTCATCTACACAGATTACATTAATTTGAAATTTTTACCCCAAAACTTCATCTAGACATTTATTTAGCATAAATAATTCGATTGGACAGTCATGAAAAAGAATGTTAATAAATGGCTTCTGCGTGGGTGACATTATGTTGTTGACGGGCTCTTGATCCAAGCAGCTGGATCTTCTCTTCCCTTCCTAGGGTCAAACCTGATTATCTTCCATTCCCTAAGCGGTTTATAACTTTGACGGGATTAACGGTTTCTCGTGAATATAATAATGACAGGGGTAAGATGAGGGTCCCACCTGAAGGGACAGGAAGCCAGCGTCCATCTTTGTTCTTGGTGATCCAGTGAGGTTCTAGGCAGTGGTCAGGGTTGGTCACCACCAGCTTCACCACCAACACCTCTACCACCGTCAACACTGCATCTGCTGTTCTCATCTTCTTGTCAGTGTGTTGATGTCTCTTACGGTGTTGCTGCTATTAATGATAATACTGCTGTTAGCTCGGCTGCTGTTATTGCAGCTGCTTTTATTGCTATTGCGTATGTGACTGCTATTGTTACTGCCGCTTCTATTGCGTCCTCTGCTATCGCTGCTGCAGTTGGTGTTGCTGTCTGTTATTGCTAATGATGTTGATGTTAAACAGCAATATAAATTTTTTTTTTTTATATTTTATTTAAAAGACATACATAGTACATAAAAATAAACGACAAATTACATAGTGAAAACAGTGATGAAAAATTCTGCATAGTACATGTACTTTCCAATTAACATATTACATCTGAAAGACAAATCTGTACAGTAAACAATGACCACTCCAATCCTTGAAGTAATGACATTATGTCTGGAACACTAAATCTAACCTAAAGACTCCTTGGCAAGTACATCTCATTCCTGATTGTACATCATGCCACGGAATGTACACCTTACATTCTGAAAACACTATCCCCCCATCCCCCGCTTCTTGCATGTCAATCCACCTGACACGTAACAATCTTTATATGTAACTGTATATTGTATGAAATACTTTCATTATTCCATATTGAACAACATGATACGTTCAGTATCACTCAATGTATTGATATAATATAAAATTCAATTCTACATGATTCATGTACAACGTATATCTACTAAACACCCAAACATATCACCTTCTCCAGGAAGGTATAAATATATACATATGTTGCATACACTTTACAACACAACCAGTGAAACTACAAAAACCTAATCCTATGTCATCCATCAATTACCCTATAATATATATCAATTCAATGGTAACCTAAACCTACGGGCTCTATAGAGCTCCCATGAAAAAACAATATGTAATAAGAAAACAGGATAAGTCAAGCTTTCTAAAAATATTTCACCCATATCATTAAAACCACTACTAAGATGTAAGTCTGTTAGCACAAAACATAACAGTGCATGACCTTCACACGTCGATAAATACTGAAGCCTTCCTACCACACGCAATACTTCATGTGTATATATATATTTCGCATTCACACAGTGCACCCACATTGTCATTTCATTACACACATACCAATAATTTCGTTGCAGATATATAATATTCCATCACATTACGACGTCTGTCGTCCTTTGTCAATTGCATAATTAATAATTAAATTGAAGAACTTGTATCGTTCACAACACACAACCCGCTCATCACACAGTCAAAGGCACTTATGTCTCAGTACTATATTCATTCTCTTCCACACTAAACCCTTTCACACTGTCCTTATCGGGAAGCCAGCCCGCCGCGACCCCTTACATTGCACGTAAATCCCATAAATCCCTCAACCGAAAACTCCGATAGCCCTCAGTAAAAGCAGTCTCCCAACTCCCTCCATAAATTTCCCTATTACGACACTTAGTTCTGTAAAATGTCGCAGCTAACACCTTTATCCTCTCATCCACGCCCACCTCCCTCATGGCCCATGACGTATATATAAAATCCGTGACCAAATACGCCACTGCATTCTCCACCATCTTACTCACCCCACCTATATCCAAACTTAAAGCCCGCAACACCTGCAATCCTCCCCCACCCACTAACCTGAACACCTTTCCTAACCAGACCCGCACCACTTCTATACAGTCACAAAAATATACCGCATGCAAAATTGTCTCCATGCTTCCACACGCTCTACATTCCCCTCCCTCCCTTATCCTCCTATTGAATAGGACAACCCCAGACGGCAAAATCCCATGTAAAAATCTAAACATTACCTCCCGAACACCCGGTTTTACACGTAATTGTTTTAGACGCGTCCATATTTCGTTCCACGCATACATAGGGTATGCCCCTTCAACAGCAGCCACCACTGACCTACCTTCCACTCCTTCGAGGACCCGCAATTTAACACACGACGGATCCCTCACTGTCATTAATAACCTCAACATGGCCTCACCAACTATTAAATCCCTACCCCCCCACCACCGTTGCATATCCTTACGTACTCGCACAAGTCCACCTCCCCTCCCGCCCCCCTCCCTTATATAACTTCGTTTTAGGTACACGCTCATCATCCTTTTTTCCAGAGGTAAAAGTCCCAGCCCTCCTCGACTGACCGGAAGTGTTAACACCGCTCTACTTAACCATTCGCAGCCCGATCCCCATATAAACCTAAAAACCCCATGTTGTAAACGTTTCACCTCACGTCTCATCAGCGGGTACATGACAACGACATGCCATATCTTGCTGTACAATAGCACGTTCGTCACTATTACTCTTTGATGCAGCGTTAGTTGCGCCGCCCTCAAACCACCAAGTCTTTTCAATACTCCATCCACTATTCTCACCGAATTCACCTCTTGAGCCACCCGTGTATTTCTCACATAAATTATCCCACATATCATTAGTTGATCCACCACCTTCCACCCACCCCCTACCACCTCATCCCCATTTGTACTATCCCTTAGGTCTAGAAACTTAGTCTTCTCAACATTAATTTTCATACCTGAAGCCTCCCCAAACACATCCACCACCTTACCCACCCTAAGCAAATCCCCATTACCTCTCACCAAAACAGTCGTGTCATCCACATAACCTACGATACCAGCCCCCCCCTCCCCCCGGTCAGTACCCTCCCCACCTCCCGCAACACACCTCCGAATGGCCCTATAAAATGGATCCTGTATACACGCAAACAATATTTGTGATAGTGGGCAGCCTTGGCGCAGTCCCCGTCGCATCTGTATTTTAACTCCTAGCCTCCCGTTAACCTGCACCCTCATCGACGCCCCCTGATACAATAATTTTGCCCAAGATATTATTTCTTCCCCAAAACCTTGCCAACGCATGAACCTCCATAACCCTTCCCTTTCTACACTATCATAAGCAGCCTTCCAATCTAACGCCAATACACCTCCATCACCCAACTCCCCCTGTTTCTCTATAAATTCTCGAATCATGCCATGCCCTTCATACATCGACCTTCCTGGCACCCCATATTGCCCCCTATCAATTACCTTGCCTATTACCCTCTTGATTCTGTTCCCTAATATTCTCGCAAACAACTTATAATCTCCACACATAAGCGAAAGTGCCCGATAATCCATTACCGTTGACTGCTCCCCTTTCGGTACCAACACCACAACGGCCGTCCGTTGCTGCTCTCCCATTACCTCAGCCGCCTTAAGTATGTTAAACAGCCTTACTAAAAAAAACCTCAGAACCCCCCAATTCTTTACGTAGAAATCATTTGGCAGTCCGTCTATACCCGGCGCTTTTCCCAAGCTCACTCCTGACAACGCCTGCCAAATCTCACACTCCGTAATCGGCCCACCTAATGTCACCCGATCTTGACCATCAAGCTCACACTGCACATACTCTCCCATTTCCCTCAATGCCACCTCACGGAAGCCCACGCTTTGCGTATATGACTTAAACCAAGCGTCTACATATCCACTCATACCCTCTGTCGTTACCAATGCTTGACCCGCTCTATACCCTTCCATCCCTACATGTACGTTTAACCCCATCATCTCCATCGTCACTCTCCTCTTTCTCTGGCCTCTTAACACGCAAGCCGACGGCCGGTCACCCCATAGCACTTCTTCCAATCCTCCCATAATTCGCACACCATCAAAACGCTCGTTTTGCAATACCCTAATACTCTCCTTTAAACCCTCAATGTCCTGCACTGGATAGCTTGCTCCTCCTCTTGCATAACAGTCACGCAGCTGCCCTTCAAGATATCTTTGAAACCCATACTTTAACCGATTATCTTCCCTCCCACGACAAATATAATATTCTCTGATACGATTTTTAGCCACCGAATCCCACCAATTTACCAGTTCATCATCCCCCGGCGCCTCATCCACCAACCGTTCCCACAATTGCGCAAAAGACTGACGACATTCCTCACCCTGCAAAAGCTTCACATTTAACTTCCAATAACCTTGACCCCTTCTAGGCAATCCCTCCCATTCTAGGTCCACCATTACTCCTCTGTGATCCGAAAAAACCGCGTCCACCACACGCACTCTGCTCACTATTACTGTTCGGGGCACATACAATCGATCCAGTCTTGCCGCATATCCACGTCTAACAAAAGTATGTTCTACAACCCCACCCCCTCCAACGTCCATTAACCCCACTCCATTTAATAATTCCCCCAAAATCCCCAAACAATACCCTGCCCCTCTAGGTTCCACATCCTTACGCCTTATCACACAATTCCAATCACCACCAATTACAGCTACACCCGGCAAAGCACGCAAATAATATACTAAGACATCCTTCACAAATTTATTCTTAATACGCACATCTCCCTCTGCTGGACCATACACACACACCAAACTCATCTGTACCCTACCCCACCACCCATCTACACGAATCACCCTCCCCTCCCCACCCTCACAATGCCTCACTACGAACGGGCTAGTTTCCCTTACCAGGATGGCAACTCCTCCTTTCAACCTTATCGCATGCTCCACATACACATTATACCCATTCACCTTCAACTCATAACCTGGTCTGTAGTTGTGTTCCTGCACGAACACCACGTCAACACTATTACGCACCAAATATTCACTAAACCATACACACTTTCTCTCTGATCTCAATCCATTAATGTTCAATGTCATGCACTTGAAGCTTACAGAGTGGTTTTCCTTCTTGACCCTGGTACTGTCTTGCCACCAGATCGTTTCGTGACACCTCGGTCCCTCTCCCCCCCTTTAGAAACGCTCTTAACCAACTCCTGCCCCTTAGGGCCGCTGTGTCCTCTCTGCGTAACTTCCGCCCAGGACTTTTTGCCAGTGCGCTGAGCAGGCGTGATCACGTCCTCGGAGTCAGATAGCGCAGCAGCGCGCTTCCGTGATGCTCCCTCTGCTTGCATCATGTCGTCTGATACATTGTCCCGGTGGACCTCCACCTCCACCGCTTGCATCAAAATATTCTTATCACACTGCGCAGACCTCAGATCCTGTTCCACGCCCTGATCCACAACAGACCCAAGAACTAGATCTGGACTCCCAACCTTCCCAATACTCTTGTCAGCCAATAACACATTTAAAGCCATGGCTAATGAGTCTTCCACATCGCTAGCACTCGCAGTCGGGGTGTCCTCTTCCAACACCTGAGCTGCGTTCAATGAAGGGGTGTCCCCCCCCCCTCGTCACACCTGCTGACTCCATCTCCTCCGCTCTCTCGACCTCCTCACTCCAGGACCCACCTTGTGTAGGCAGAGTCACATAAGGCAAATCCTCACTCTTCTCTATTGCTGTATGTCGTTGCCTTTGTTCCATGTTGCCACGCCTCCTTCCACACAGAGCCGCTAGGTGATCATATGACCCACATAACCGACAGGTCCGGCGTTGCCCAGCGTATGTCACAAACACCTGGGTACGAAATTCTGGCAGCACTACGTACGACGGAATAGGGTAACGTAACGTCATCTTCACAGAATACGTTCCTTCGAGTTTCCCTGCGTATGGCCCAGTGGCCCACTTCCCAACAGTGGCCATATGTACTGTACCATATTTGCCCATCGCAAGACGGATGTCAGAATCATCCGCCTCGAATGGCACATTTCTAATCTTAACCCATGTGTAATGGCGAGAAACGTCGTGAAGTCGCACGGTCACAGCGGAGTTAACTGTCAAAGTAACCTCCTGGTACTTGTCTACCACCGCCTCATACACACTTGCCAAATTAAACTTGACAAAGATCCTCGTCGTGCCATTCAGCGCTACTCCATATATCTCCTCGTCAGCAATACCATATGTATCTCGTATGATTGCAGGTAGTATCAGGTCCATAGAAGTTCCTGTCACAGCCCCACGGATAAGCTCAACACAGACTGTGTTTATGCGTCTCCGGCTTGCCTGCGCCATGCTGTGAAAATATAACTGCCACTAATCAACGCCAGGGGCAGCAGCAGCGCACGTCCTCACTACTCAAAGGTTGAGTGACGAAACGAGGCAGTTCGCCTGAAAACAGCAGAGGGGTGCAGGGCACAACCGCACTCCACTGGATGATGTGCGCCTCAGGAGATATGCTTAGTATTATACTCACCCCAAGATCCTTTTCCTTGAGTGAGGTTTGCAGTCTTTGGCCACCTAGCCTATACTCTGTCTGCGGTCTACTTTGCCCTTCCTCGATTTTCATGGCTTTGCATTTGGCGGGGGTTAAATTCGAGGAGCCAGATGCTGGACCAGGCTTCCAGCCTTCCCAAGTCTCTTTGTAGTCATGCCTGATCCTCATCCGATTTAATTCTCCTCATTAGCTTCACATCATATGCATACAGTGACACTTCTGAGTCTATTCCTTCCGTCATGTCATTCACATATACCACAAATAGCACTAGTCCTTGGACTGACCCCTGTGTGTGTGAGAGAGAGAGTGAGTGGTTGGGGTGGGTGGGTAGGTGAAAGGATAGATGGATTGATGGGTGGATAGGTGGATGGATGGATTGATGGGAAGATGAATGAACTGATGGGTGGATGGATCAATTTATGGATGTGTGGATGGATTGATGGGTGGATGGATTGATGGATGGATGGAATGTAGGTGGATGGGTTGGTGTGTGATTTAGCGTTCACTAATCTTAGACATACGTATTCTCTGTTGGTCTATACTCCAGATATCAGTTTTAAACAAAAACGTATTCAAAGGATGTGTACATGTGAATAAGCTTATTCTCCTTTCCCTCTCCCACACGCACGTGCATACATACTCGCAAATACATAAACACACGCAAACACACACACACACACACACACACACACACACACACACATGGTACGTAATGATGTATCACAGTGGGCACCTGTGACGAGCGGGGTCCCACAGGGGTCGGTCCTAGGACCAGTGCTATTTTTGGTATATGTGAACGACATGACGGAAGGGTTAGACTCAGAAGTGTCCCTGTTTGCAGATGATGTGAAGTTAATGAGGAGAATTAAATCTGATGAGGACCAGGCAGGACTTCAAAGAGACCTGGACAGACTGGACACCTGGTCCAGCAAATGGCTTCTCGAATTTAATCCTGCCAAATGCAAAGTCATGAAGATAGGGGAAGGGCACAGAAGACCACAGACAGAGTATAGGCTAGGTGGCCAAAGACTGCAAACCTCACTCAAGGAGAAAGATCTTGGGGTGAGTATAACACCGAGCATGTCTCCGGAAGCACACATCAATCAGATAACTGCTGCAGCATATGGGCGCCTGGCAAACCTGAGAACAGCATTCCGATACCTTAGTAAGGAATCATTCAAGACACTGTACACCGTGTATGTCAGGCCCATACTGGAGTATGCAGCACCTGTTTGGAACCCGCACTTGATAAAGCACGTCAAGAAACTAGAGAAAGTACAAAGGTTTGCGACAAGGTTAGTTCCAGAGCTAAGGGGAATGTCCTATGAAGAAAGATTAAGGGAAATCGGCCTGATGACACTGGAGGACAGGAGGGTCAGGGGAAACATGATAACGACATATAAAATACTGCGTGGAATAGACAAGGTGGACAAAGACAGGATGTTCCAGGGAGGGGACACAGAAACAAGAGGCCACAATTGGAAGTTGAAGACACAAATGAGTCAGAGAGATAGTAGGAAGTATTTCTTCAGTCATAGAGTTGTAAGGCAGTGGAATAGCCTAGAAAATGACGTAGTGGAGGCAGGAACCATACACAGTTTTAAGACGAGGTTTGATAAAGCTCATGGAGCGGGGAGAGAGAGGGCCTAGTAGCAACCGGTGAAGAGGCGGGGCCAGGAGCTAGGACTCGACCCCTGCAACCACAAATAGGTGAGTACAAATAGGTGAGTACACACACACGCACACACACACACACACACACACACACACACACACACACAGACTCAGATGAATCAAAGGGATGTTAGGAAGTATTTCTTCAGTCATAGAGTAGTCAAGCCGTGGAATAGCCTAGAAAGTGAAGTAGTGGAGGCGGGAACCATACATAGTTTTAAGGCGAGGTATGATAAAGCTCATGGAGCAGGGAGAGAGAGGACCTAGTAGCAATCAGTGAAGAGGCGGGGCCAGGAGCTATGAATCGACCCCTGCAACCACAAATAGGTGAGTACACACACACACACACACAAACACAGGAAACCGGAAGGTGAAGGACATTATATGCTGAGCTGAAAAGAACGTGAAAACAAAAGACAATCAATTCTGGAAGGAGGCTAGAATCCATAGTCTTTGGGAGGCTGAAGAGACGACAAATGATGAGATATTGGCAGTGGATGAAAGGGAAATTCGTAACATCATTAAACAGACAGGTGGCAAATTTTATAGAATTGGTAGAAGGTTGTATTTTGAAAGGGAAATCACTCTTGAGGGAGAGAGGGACTGACACATCTCATCGTTATGAAAAAAGGAAAAGGGCAAAGATGACCCGAACAAAGGCTGCAAGTTTCCCTTAAAGAGGAAGACGTAGAGATGAACATTGTCCCAAGCATTTCGCCTGAGGCACACATCAGCCGAATGGCTGCTACAGTAAACACGAGACTGGAAAACTTAAGTGAAGCTTTCAGGAACCTCAGCTAGGAGGCCTCACGACCCTATAAACGGTATATGCCAGACCGGTCTGGTAGTATGTAGAGCCAGTATGGAACTCGAATTTGATAAAGCATTTAAAGAAGCTATAAAAAAAAGTGAAAATATTTGCATTTAGATTATTTCCGGGTATGACTTATGAGGAGAGGCTAGAAGATCTAAATCACACGATATTAGATAACAGAAGGACCATTGGTGACGTGATTACGAACTACAAAATACTGGGAGGCATTAATGAGGTGGACAGGGAGAGTGTTTGGGAGACGATGAGGGATGTTAAGAAATGCCTTTTAACCTTACAGCAGTCAGGAAGTGCAACAACTTAGACGGCAAAGTGGTAGAGGAAGAATCCAGTCATAGCTTTAATATATATGTCAGGCCTCATACAGCCAGGAGAGAGTGAACCCTACAACCACAAATAGGTGAGTGTACACACACACACACACACACACACACACACACACACACACACACACACACACACACACACACATGAGTATAATAAAGCATCATACTCATGACCACTTGTAAACAAATGACATATATAGAACATTACAATAAATGAAAATATTTAGTTGCTGGATGGGCGTCTATCACAACACACAAACTGCATATATACACTATTAATCACAGAGTGTGATCCCATCACCACTCTTGCTGCATATAGACACTATTATTAATCACAGACCGAGTAGTGATGAAGAAGAACCTACATAAATTGTCTCAGATTTGGTTGCACCTGTCACAGCAATAATAGATGTCAGCGTTGTACCAGCTACACTTCGGGAAAGACAACGTTTCAACGAATACACCTACTACAGGCTCGGTAGCTTCTACACAGACTACACCTGTTCGAGGAACAATGGTCACGGTTATTATGTGGCATGTGACGTTGTGTGGGGGTTGATGATGCTCCTACCCTCTTCTCCAGTGGATGAGGAGAGCACGGGTAGCGGAGCATTCATTATCTGTTCTTGCGTGGCAGACTTCAATAGAGTTGGTAACAAGAAATTATGCTTCTGACGAGTGCAAGGAACAGGATTAACTTTAAATAAACAACAACATTATCATGGTAATTTTTCTGGAAAGTGTGTGGAAGTTTTCAATTGAGTGGTGACTAAATGCATTTCATCTGATCAATTTAAATACTTGCTTTGTTTTTACAATTCTTAATAAAAGTTAGAAAGAATTTAGACTAAACTTTATCAAAGACCACAGACTCGCAGAAAACATCTAACATCAGAGTCCAGGACAACAAACTTCTCTTATCAGAGTCCCAGACCAAAACACTTAAATTACGTAAGTCCCGGCCCACACACACTTTTATCATGTATGTCACTGCCTTAACACTTCTAGTATCAGAGTCCTACACCACACACTTCTATCATCAAAGACCTGGACTTCTTTCATTAGAGTTCCAGACCACACACTTCAATCATCAGAGAACCAGACCACACACTTAGGTATGAGAGACAAGGAACATACACTTGAGAAGGGTGTATTCTTATTCTCTGATGATAGAAGTGTGTGTGTTCTGGTTCTCTGAGTATAGAAATCAGAGAACCTGTCTACACATTTCTATCATCAGAGAACCGGAAAACACGAGTCTATCACCAGAGAACCAGACTACACATTTCTATCATCTGAGAACAAACGCATTTCAATGATCAGAGAGCCATAAAGCAACGCTTCAATTATCAGAGAGCCAGACCACACATTTCTATCATCCGAGAACCGGCAAATACATTTCTATCATTGAAGAATCAGAAAAGAAACTTGTGTTATCAGATAACCAGACCACACTGTTCTATCATCAGATAACTAGAGAACACACTTTTATCATGAGAAACCACGACCACATATAGTGCTCACATTTCTATCACATTAGTCCAAGTTTACGAATCTCTATCATCGCGCTAATTATTTTTTTTTCGTTTCTACTCCCACTTGCACATCTTTTTCGCTAGTTTCACATCTCTCCCACCTGCGGCACACCTCTCCTACTACATGCACATCTTTCCTACCGCGTTCACATCTTACCGACTACTTGCACATCTCATCCACTGCCTCCCCATCTCTCCCACTTCCTGAACACCTCTCAACATGCACATTTCACCCACTACTTGAACATCCAAGCCACTATCCGCACATCTCTCACACGACCTGCACATCCTATCCAGTGGATTCACATTCACCCACTACTTGTGTAAGCATGCTCCATGTGGCATTCCGCATTTACTGCTCCTGCTAAGTCATAATTCTCGTGTGTTTGAGTTTATGGCACTCTTCTGGCCGCAGCTCAGCACACATGGCCCTGATCCGGCCTCATTCCTCTTCTGACTTTCACAAAGTTCCAAACTCCCTCTTCATGATCTCTTCGTGGCTCTCTCTACATTCTCTGCATGGTGCTACCTTTTATCAAATAACTTTCCTGTACTCATCCATGCCTTTGCCTCTGCCCTGCTCTCATGTCCAATGCATCAGCTACTACGATAGAACATAAGAACATAAGAAAGAAGGAACACTGCAACATGCCTACTGGCCCATGTGGGACAGGTCCATGGTGTCGTGTGGGGTTCGGTAGGAGATACGAGGGTTGAAGGTAAACACCTTGTTGGATGGTAACACTATATATTGTCAGACTGTGGTAATAGGAGATGGAGCCCAGCCTGCCGTGTTCTGCCTTCTTCTATGCCTATGCGTCAAGTGAGAAAGAAGCAGCTCGTCTCCATCTCCTATTACCACAGTCTGACAATATATAGTGTTACCATCCAACAAGGTGTTTACCTTCAACCCTCGTATCTCCTACCGAACCCCACACGACAATTTGGTGACAGCGGTGGGATTCGAACCCACGCCTCCGAAGAGACTGGTGCCTCAAGCCAGCTACCTCAATCAAGCGTCTACCAGCCACAACATTATTCACTGGTCAGTCTCTTTGTATTAGTGTTTATCTGCTTATTTGCATCACTCCCGAGGGGTTGACCCGAGTTTGCAAAGTAAGCCAGTAAGACAGTCTGTGGCGGGGGAGTCAGAACAACCCAGTCAGCCCAAGCCTGATACCATCCAACCTTTGCCTGCCAAGCCAGTTTTCCACCCTTGCTGTGCTCATCGTGAGAAGTTATCAAGTTATTCTGTGTGAAGGGTTAAGATAAGCCAGCCAGCAACTAACCCAGGTGTCTTACCCCAGTACTCAAGCAAGCCACGTGGGTACAGTCTTCCTCATCGCTTTGTGCTCAAGCTCCAAGCCATTCTGAGTGCTTTTTCATCCCTGTGGTGTTGTGGTATTTCGTGGGTCTGTTTTTAAGCCAGTCGGCTTAGAAATATCTTCGTGCCAGTGAGGGTGTTCCCAGTGAGGCTTACGCCGTTCATCCCATGGGCTCCATCTCCCATTACCACAGTCTGACAATATAGCATTACCATCCAACAAGTGAGTTTACCTTATCCTACCGAACCCCACACGACAATGGGAAGGATGCTTAGACCAATGGCTCACCCAGTCAGGTCACCTCCACTTAAGGAAGGAGCACGGCTTCTGACCCAGTAGCACCAGCCAGTCAAGTACAACTCCCACCCATACCCACTCGTGTATTTATCGAACCTATTTTTAAAACTACACAGCGTCTTAGCTTCTATGACGGTACTCGGGAATTTGTTCCACTCAACCACATCTCTATTACCAAACCAGTGCTTTCCTATACTCTTCCTGAATCTGAATTTTTCCAGCTTAAAACCATTGCTGCGAGTCCTGCCTAGGCTATATATTTTTAGCACGCTATTTATATCTCCTTTATTTATTCCTATTTTACATTTATGCACCTCAATCATATCATCCCCTAATTCTACGCCTTTCTAGAGAGTGCAGTCATTTCTATCACACGGATAACGTGCATTGTCCAGTCAAGCGCTTCTACAGTCAAACCGACGTATGGTAGCAGCGATGGAATTTATGCAACATGAATTTTCATCCTGGTACTGCCTTACTCTTTTTAGCGATTGCATTACGAGTAATAGCAAACTTACCTGTTGCTTTCTTAAGATTCTCCTGCACTCTCTTAAAGACACACTGTAAGGATCATAGACAATTTGAGGCGAAGCAAACTAAACTTGATAATGTAAACGCTTATCACATCTGTATAATGCGAAATGAGGTGTCATCAGTAGAGCTGTTGTAGGAAGAGCTTAGGGTGCTCTCTTTATATGGAATAACATCAGCCCATACGGTACAGCTCGGATTGATGTTAACTCTGAGCACCTCTACAAATCTGCGATTCGTGCGAGGTGGTCGGAGTGTTGCTCGCATGATGGCGTGTAGTACAGGGGTTTGGTTCGGCACTCACCAACAACAAAGATCTTACATTGTGACAATAATGAATTCTGACCCGTTATCAGACAAGAGGACACGTGAACAAGTGTGACGTAGGATAATATATACCCTGTCATAGTTGTTTTGTTAGGAATGGTTACAGGCTCACAGTATCGCGTCACGTTATCTATCATGACTCGCAGGTGTTTCTTACCTTTCTCAGAGGTCAAAAAATTCGTCAACGGGCCGACAGAAGATGAGACACATCAGGACTGAACTAGGACCCCTGACAGTGCCCTTGTGATGGAAGAAGACAACACATTTGAGCAAATACTCAGCAATCTCTGTTGCCATCTTAGGTAAGAAGTATTCTTTCTTGCCTGTCTGACACTGCGATCTTTACCTAAATGTGCTGCATCATAAATCAGCTTCAGGGCTGCTGGTACCAGAGACTGATCAGGAGCTAGTTGACGGCTCTATTAGGATCCGCCAACCTATCCACTCGGCACAGCACTCATAGGTTGATGTCCTCCCACTATGTGCACATTTCGCCCACTACCTGAGCATGTTTCCTACTACATGCACATCTCACCCATTACCTGAGCATCTTAACTGCCAACACATCTCACCCACCACCTACAGATCTCTCCCAGTTCGGGTGCATCTATAAAAGCAACATCTTACCCACTACCACGCCTAACTCCCACTACCTGTACGTCTCTCCCATTACCTGTGCATCTCTCCCATTTTCTGTGCATCTCTCTCACTACCTGTGCATTTCTCCAACTACCTGTTTTGATATTGGTGCATCACCCTTAAAATCAATTTTTGGTGACCTTCTAGACTCACGAAATCGTAATAAGAGGATCGCAAACAAATCCCCAGCTGTTCTGTGGTTTGTCCTACTAGAAATTCAACCCAAACAGATTCTGCGTTTAGTCCACTGATTTTTATATCTGTTTTAATGGAAGAATTCATGGAGGTAATTGGCATAAAACACTGATGGACAAGGAGACAAAAATCAGCATAATATTATCCTTTATTTACGATTAAAAATGGTATAGTGACGCCAGATGTGGAAAGACACTTATGTACAGTTCAGGACATTTATTGGGAAAAAAATATTTCGCCGCGAGTGGTTTCTTCAGTCCTAACTTAGAACTGAAAAAGTCACTCGTGGCGAGAGTTTCCCCTAATGCCCTGAACTGCACATAATTGTCTTTCTTTATTTACAACGTTTCCCTAACACAGACGGAATTATTAAGTTATGTAGATAAATGATTCAAAGAACCGACTGGATGATGAATTAAGACACTTGTGGTACACTTAGTTATTTTTTTATTGTGGAAGAGTTTCGCCATCCAGTTGCTTCCTCAGTCCAATACAGAGAAGATCTATCTGGCGAGAAAGAACGTGAGTTTATGTAGGAAGCGTAGTGAAAGTCAGGTCAGGAATACTGAATTTGACAATTATGAAGAGGTTGATTTGAGAAGGACCTGACCAGCGTGGGCCAGTATACCTGCTGCTGTGTTCCTCCATCAGTATCGATAAGTAAGACACATGTGCAACAGTTACATAGCTTTATTCCGAAACGTTTCGCCTTCGTAGTCTTCTTTAGACGAATGCAAAAGCAGCAGAAAGCTGAGGGACTGACCACCTCAAAACTACGTCTTCCAGTGTGGCAGACTTATTACATCTTCTTTACATCACTACCAAGCACACTTTACCAAAAACCCTCACCACCCAAAAATCACCACCTCCTACAAAACTGTCACGGTGTTTCACAAAACCACCATCACCTGCCACAAATATTACGAGTATGGTCATACCCGTTACATTTTATAATAGGATATCCCTCTTTATTTTATAATATGCATGTTAAGGTTAATATTAATGCTGATATTGTATTATGTTTTGTTAGGCTTTAATATTCTTATTTCCATGTAGTGGGAAACCACTATGTTTAAGTGCCGGTTAGCAGTTCAGGTACTGAGGTCTCCCTCAGTCACGTGACCAACCTGACGTCGGCTTACCACTCAGTGGTACCGTGAGTAGGTTCACCACCCTTGCTCTGAGTAGCTTTACAGCACTTGCTGAGAGTAGGTCCTTCACTCACTCTGACTAGCACTCCCACTTCTAGTCCGGGCTTGCATAGCCAAGGGAGCATACCTCACTCAGTTATTCATTGACCTCTCATAAGAGACATGTCAAGTTCTCGAGACATGTCAAGTACTCGATTCCCTTTCTTAAACTTGTCACTTTCGAGTTATTTATTCTCTAGCGAATTAATCTTTCAGTTGACTGAACAAGCCTTGTTGGCCTTGTGGGTTGATTTGTGGTCTATGCTATTCTAAGTCATGCTGGATGGTAATGAGACTAAGTCCGTCACTTACGAGTTCTGGTATACTCTGAATTGATAGTTCAGATAAGTCTTTATAACCATTATAAGTTACTTTGTGGTTAAGTCTTAATAACCATTATAGGTGCATATTGTTGGTTAACTTAGTACAAAGCTCGACCTCAAGAGGTTCATTTATTCATATCAATGTACTGGTACGTACCAAGAGAAATGTAAGAGTTAAACTCCTTATTTTATGTTAATCCTAACATTATATCACACATTAAGCTAAAACTCTACTAGTAAAGATTCTAAGTTTTAGTTTTGTTTCGTAATCCTGAATTCTTATTGAAAGTTATTGTTACAAAACCGTAAACAGGCCATATGTTCAACAAGAATGTTACCTTAACATTCTACCATACCATTGGAGAAGGTTAAGAAGACGAGTTTTGTAACACAAAACCACCATCACCTGCCACAAAACCACCAACACCTGCCACAAAACCACCAACACCTGCCACAAAACCACCAACACCTGCCACAAAACCACCATCACCTACCACAAAACACCATCACCTGCCACAAAACCACCATCACCTGCCACAAAACCACCATCACCTGCCACAAAACCACCAACACCTGCCACAAAACCACCAACACCTGCCACAAAACCACCAACACCTGCCACAAAACCACCATCACCTGCCACAAAACCACCATCACCTGCCACAAAACCACCATCACCTGCCACAAAACCACCAACACCTGCCACAAAACCACCATCACACAAAACCACCATGCCACAAAACCACCATCACCTGCCACAAAACCACCATCACTGCCACAAAACCACCATCACCTGCCACAAAACCACCAACACCTCCACAAAACCAGCATCATGAAGCTTGCACCCACACAATAGGTACAGCTAAACAGTCAAGCCGCGCCACGTAAGCCATGCAGGGTGTTGCAAGTTAGGATTTTCTCGTTGCAGAGCTTGTGGCATCTGCTGGTGCAATACACACGAACCACTGGAATATAGTCGCCACTCACCCCATCCACTTACTGAGCAGGCTTTTCCCTCCACCTGTCGTTCCCCCTGACAATTTAAAATGTTTTACAAACCTTTCCCCTAACGTTATTAATATTTATATTTTTTTGTTTAAACTTTCTTAATTTTTTGTCTATACTTTTTAATTCATGGAGGTGCTTTTGGAGATTTATTTTTTTTTATTATCACACTGGCCGATTCCCACCAAGGCAGGGTGGCCCGAAAAAGAAAAACTTTCACCATCATTCACTCCATCACTGTCTTGCCAGAAGGGTGTTTTACACTACAGTTTTTAAACTGCAACATTAACACCCCTCCTTCAGAGTGCAGGCACTGTACTTCCCATCTCCAGGACTCAAGTCCGGAGATCTGGAGATATATACGCTAATTTCTGAAAATAATCGATTTAATATTATCTCCCCAACCCAAGTATTTCTGTCATTTTTTCCAGGAATCACACATCAACAGAATCATTTTTTCCATAGATATATTATCTTCAAAAATGTTTGTGTACAATTTCATAATGCATTATCTACATTGCCCGACTCAGACGCATTAAAATGCCTACTAAAAAATAAAGGAATAAACGGCTTCAGAATACGAGATGCGTGTTGTATATATAACACATGGATGTGGTCATCCATCCAGACATAGATCAGACTAGTCTGACTTCACCCACAAGACTCCAAGTGATCTTCATAAGTTATTCCTTATCTTCTAACCATCATGTTCTCAACGTTTTATACCATCAACTGAGTATTACTTAGTGAAGAAGTAAAACATAACTTCGTTGAAGTTTTAAGTATGGCAATGAAGTACTTCTTTTATTATTTGTGAACTTTACGTCTATCTGTAAAACGCTGAATATCAGTAAGCAAAATTTGAAACAAAAAATGAGAATGATATTAGTGAGGAAAGCCGTTATCTAGATTACATACAAATTCATGGGAGTTCAGGTTGTGTGTCAGCAAAAGCTGCTAACGACAAAATAACTTACACAATCCCGTGTAGTCACTCTGAATAAAAATGCGTAGAAGAAACAGGCAGGAATTTGGGAGTTAAGGTTGTGTGTTATAAAGAAATATTTGAAGTACAATGCTAGTTAAACATCTTTAAACGAAACATACCTAGTGCGTGGAAGAGAAGAAATGTGTTAGAGTGGAGGAGTGACTTTTTCATTTGAGACAGGTTAATGTCTGCTGCTGTAAGCATCTCATCATGTACTCCACAGTATTTTATTACAATTACTATTCTTGAATGAGTCATACATTACCCTCTTCACTCTTATGCAACTCATCATTTTCTGTATGATTCGCATTGATAAGAAAGAATACTAAATTTGATTAGAATTGTTGTCTCGCAGTAAAATTGATCGAGTCCTTTCGAAAATTAGCTAATCCATAATACCCAGTGTAATAACCTATCCATACTATAATTTCAAAAATGATGGGCTCTAATAGTTTCTTCAGTAATTATTTATTTCAGAAACTGTCGCTACGATATTATGTGCTATCTTTCTTAATACATTTTTTTTTGTTAAGCAACCCCAATTACACCTTTCCTAATTAAACTTACTCTCTCCTGTCCATTCTATAATCCTACGAAAGCTCTCTCAGTAAGATATATTTGATAATGATTCCACTAAATTATGTTCACACCGCCAAGAAATATGTAACTCTCGCTATCAACAGTGTAACAAACAACTCAGCAAAAGCTGCTAACGACACAATAACTTACACAATCCCGTGTAGTCACTCTGAATAAAAATGCGTAGAAGAAACAGGCAGGAATTTGTGCACCAGGGTTAAATAAAGCAAAAATGAGTGCAACACAAGCTTGTTTCACAGGGACACAGAACGACAGTTGATGGATTGGTTTCGATCACAAATAGTCTTCAAAAAACTTAATATCTACAGACACTGTTGTGTGGAATCTTCTCATATTAGCTTAACAAATATAGCCACACAAAACAAAAACAAATGAGTATCCCTAGACGCGGAACATTGTTTTTAACACATAGGCCGTTTTCCAAGGCAGGGTGAGCTGAAAAGAGAAAAAAACTTTCATCGTTCACTATCACTGTCTTGCCAGAGGCGTGCTGATACTATATGATAATTAAATAAGCTTTACCCATCCACCATCACATAGAGCAGCCAGGGTGTCTTGCTGTGCCATGCATATACCATAATATCTTTCAGTATTTATGGGAAATTAGTGGCTACCTTTGATTTCTTAAATTCCTCAATGTGGTGCTCACTGTATTATTCGACACACCTCAGAATTTTAATGTCAACCAATAACAATTATATATAAATTAATATCGTTTATCTATTTTTCTAGGATGGTAATATTCCCAGAAAGTCTGGTATCAGTTAATGACCCTGAAAGTTACGTCAAATATAATATTATATTGTGGTTATTATCATGCAGCTGTTGACAAAAATTAAGTTATCGTCATGATTATTTCCGATGATAAACTCTGTTAATGATGCATTTATAATAAGCATAAAATTCAGCTTTCCCCACCACGTTATAAGCCAAATAATTAAAATTAATTGTACAACTAGTTCAAACAAAGCACCTCATCAGATTCCTATATAAATATATTTTTTTCCTATATAAAGATATAGTTTGTGTGGATAGGGAGTGCTTGATCTATGAATGGTGATTATATTATTAGTTTAACCAAACTAACGAAGACTTTATCGAATAAGAAACCTTAACACTTTCCAACACAAAGTAATTAATTCTTGAAGTGATCTTATTATATCAAGCCTAAATTAATAATTTCTTTAAGATTGTCTAAACGATTATTTAAGGGAATTTTTTTATTAAATCCCGACACGAAATTCTTAAGGAGAAAGTGAGCTGATATCCATATCAACAAACAGTGAGTTATATTATTTTTTCATGATGATTACTTGAGCAATAACTTACTTGTTAGCTTCTTTGAATCTGTATTAATACTTAAAAGTGTTAATATAAAACTTAAATGTTGTTTGATTTTCATTCAATAATAACCGAGTTTCATTTTATGTAGCGTAATGTAATACTTAAGAATGTAACCCAGCTTAATCCTGTGAGAATTATTTTACTACACAGCGAAGGTACCAGCAATTTTTTCTGAAAGACATCGTTTTCATAATAGCTGAGAAAACAAAGAAAAATTTTTCCTGAAGATGTTGTAACAGACATTGTCCAGACCGTAGATCTGTTCTTTAAGACAATGGATAATGTTTCCGAACAAATCAAAGCCCAGCTCAGAGGAGATTCAATTTGTAAGAATACTTTTATCAGTCCTCAGCAGATCAAAGCAAAATAATATACAAAAACTCGAATATCAACTGTTTCATCTCTTTCTCTTGCAACAGGAAGATAAAGTACCACAGAATTTTACCCGAAACAGTAGAGGACTACCAACACAGAAGTGAGAGAAATGACAACGAACTGGTAACGAACTAAACAGTTACAATTTCAAGATTCCAGTTCCTGGTGACATAGTGTAGTGTGTGCCCTTGTAGAAGTGATCAATAAATTTGTAATTAGACGTCTTGGAAAATAAACACAATTGTAGCGTAATGCGATCCTATATTGACTACGTTTCGCCCATACAGTTTGTGACTTGATAAAGTCCACTGTGTGGGTGAAACGTTGTTAATAAATTATCGAATTATACTGTATTTGTGGTTATTTTTCCAGCAAGCCGGTATTTTGTGCCATTTTTCTCCAATTACACACCTTATGCATGAGTTATATGTATGGTTGTATATATATATAGGCTTATTTAATGGTATTTTGAATGGTGTGTTAATTCATCTTTTTATAGCTAATTAGTGTTTTCTTTGCGTATTTATTAGTAGACCCAGAGGAAACAACAACCATTCCCGTAGTAGACATAATGAGGGAAGACCAAATATTGGTTAATAATATGAAAGTAGATCATAGAGTACCACCGCTACCATCACACTACCGTCACACTACCACCACTACCATCATACTACCACCACTACCATCACACTACCATCACACTACCATCACACTACCACCACTACCATCACACTACCATCACACTACCACCACACTACCACCACTACCATCAAACTACCACCAGACTAATTGACATTAGTACAAATCTCATAGATTTCGAAAAAGAAATAGATAACATGCCCATTCATTCAGTATCTGGATCGGATTCATGAAATGCCCCGTTTATAAAAGTTGTAGATCACTAGCTAAAAATTATAGACCAGTAGTCCTAACTTCTCGCATCATAAAAAATCTTCGAAAGAGTGATGAGACGGCAGATTACAAATTTCATGGACCAGCACAACCAGCATAACCTGAATCAGAATGATTTTAAAGCAGGACGATCATGCCTGTCACAGCTGCTGAACCATTATGACAGAATTACAGAGGTGTTCTAAGACGACCAAAACGAAGATGTGATTTTTACAGATTTTGCAAAGGCTTTTGACAAATGCGATAATGGAGTGATAGCGCAAAATGAGGGCCATGGGCATTACGGGGAAGGTAGGCAGATGGATTTTCGGGTTCCTAACACACACAACTCAGAACGCAGTAGTAAACAAAGCAAGATTCAGCATCAGTGAGATAAAAAGCTCTGTTCCCCAAGGTATTGTCCTCGCACCTCTGCTGTTTCTCATCTTCATAACTAATTTAGATGAAAACATCCGTCACACTTTTGTATCATCATTTGCAGATGACACCAAAATAAGCATGACAGTCGTAGTGACTGTCATGCAAGGTTTTCCAGTGGACAGTGAAGAACATGACGTTCAATGGTGGTAAGTTCCAGCTGCTTAGGTATGGAAAGGACGAACTCAAAAGGAACACTATATACAAAACACAAGAGGGTCTACCTAGAGTCTACCTGGAGGGCATTCCGGGGATCAACGGCCTCCCCGGCCCGGTCCACGACCAGGCCTCCCGGTGGATCAGGGCCTGATCAACGAGGATGTTGCCGCTGGCCGCACGTAGTCCAACGTACGAACAACAGCCCGGCTGATCCGGCAGTGACTTTAAGTATCTGTTCAGCTCCCTCTTGAAGACACCCAGGGGTCTATTGGTAATGCCCCTTATGGCTGGTGGGAGGCTTTTGAATAGTCTTGGGCCCCGGATACTTATTGTGTTTTCTCTTAGTGTACCAGTGGCGCCCCTACTTTTCACTGGGGGTATGTTGCACCACCTGCCAAGTCTTTTGCTTTCGTAGGGAGTGATTCCTGTGTGCAGATTAAGTCCCTCCACAATCTTCCAGGTGTAATTATGATATATATCTCTCGCCTGGGCTCCAGTGAGTACAAGTCAAGTGCTTCCAGGTGTTCCCAGTAGTTAAAGTGCTTGATGGAACTATACGCGCAGTAAAGGTTCTCTATACATTATCTAGATCTGTAATTTTACCTACCATGAATGAGGATGTTAATATACAGCAGTATTCCAGCCTAGAGAGAACAAATGATTTAAAAAGGATCATCACTAGCATAGCATCTCTTGTCTTGAATGTTCTCATTATCCAGCCTATCAGTTTCCTCGCAGATATGATAGTGGCATTGTTGTGGTCCTTGAAGGTGAGATCTTCGAACATTACCACATCCAGGTCCTTTACATTACTTTTCCGCTCAATTGTGTGATTAGAGTTTGTAATATACTCAGTCTTAGCTATTATGTACTCTAGTTTTCCATAACGGAGTAGTTGGAATTTGTTTTCATTGAACATCATATTGTTCTCCGTTGTCCATTGGAAAACTTGGCTTATATCATCTAGATTTGCCGTGTCCTCATTGGATGACACTCTCATGCAAAGGGTCACCAAATAGAACGAAAGGAACACGTAAAAGACTTGAGAATAATTGTCAGCTGACTTATCTTTTAAATAACATGATAAGACAAAGATCACGACAGCCAGGAGGATGATGGGGTGGGTATCGAGAACTTTCAAAACAAGGGAAATAATGCCAGTGCTAACACTCTTCAGATCACTAGTGCTCCCTTCATTTAGAATATTGCTCAGTGCTAACGGCTCTTTCAAAGCAGGAGAAATATCAGAGCTGGAACAAATACAGACATCGTTTACGGCTCAGATTGATCCAGTAAAGCACCTAAATTACTGGGAACACCTTCAAGTCTTGAACATGTACTCACTGAAGCAGAGGAGAGAGATACATATTAATATATAAATGGAAAGTACTCGAGGGCCTGGTTCCGAATCTGCACATTGCCATAACAGCATACTGTAGTGAGAGATATGGGAGGAAGTGCAAAAATAAACAGAGTGAGGAACAGGGATGAGGTGGGGACAAAACGGGAAAACTATATCAACGTCCGGGGCCCCAGACAATTCAACATCTTACCAGAAAATATCAGAAACACGGCTGAAACAAGTCTAGAAGCCTTCAAGAGGAAACTGGACAAGTATCTTCACCAGGTGCCAGATCAACCAGGCTGTGATAGATATGTGGGGCACCGGGCCTCCAGCAGCAACAGCCTGGCTGACTAGCCAAGCACCAGACGAGCCTGGTCCATAACCAGGCTCCGAGAATAGTGAAACTCTCGAAACTCTTCAAAGGTAAAAGTAAGGTAAACCACCATCACAGCCACCACCATCACTACAACCACCCCAACCACCTCCATCACCACCATCACTACAACCACCCCAACCACCTCCATCACCACCATCACTACAACCACCCCAACCACCTCCATCACCACCATCACTACAACCACCCCAACCACCTCCATCACCACCATCACTACAACCACCCCAACCACCTCCATCACCACCATCACTACAACCACCCCAACCACCTCCATCACCACCATCACTACAACCACCCCAACCACCACCATCACCACCATCACCACCACCTCCATCACCACCATCACTACAACCACCCCAACCACCTCCATCACCACCATCACTACAACCACCCCAACCACCTCCATCACCACCATCACTACAACCACCCCAACCACCTCCATCACCACCATCACTACAACCACCCCAACCACTTCCATCACCACCATCACTACAACCACCCCAACCACCTCCATCACCACCATCACTACAACCACCCCAACCACCTCCATCACCACCATCACTACAACCACCCCAACCACCTCCATCACCACCATCACTACAACCACCCCAACCACCTCCATCACCACCATCACTACAACCACCCCAACCACCTCCATCACCACCATCACTACAACCACCCCAACCACTTCCATCACCACCATCACTACAACCACCCCAACCACCTCCATCACCACCATCACTACAACCACCCCAACCACCTCCATCACCACCATCACTACAACCACCCCAACCACCTCCATCACCACCATCACTACAACCACCCCAACCACCTCCATCACCACCATCATCATCAGGGCCATCACCACCATCATCATCAGGGCCATCACCACCATCATCATCAGGGCCATCACCACCATCATCATCAGGGCCATCACCACCATCATCATCAGGGCCATCACCACCATCATCATCAGGGCCATCACCACCATCATCATCAGGGCCATCACCACCATCATCATCAGGGCCATCACCACCATCATCATCAGGGCCATCACCACCATCATCATCAGGGCCATCACCACCATCATCATCAGGGCCATCACCACCATCATCATCAGGGCCATCACCACCATCATCATCAGGGCCATCACCACCATCATCATCAGGGCCATCACCACCATCATCATCAGGGCCATCACCACCATCATCATCAGGGCCATCACCACCATCATCATCAGGGCCATCACCACCATCATCATCAGGGCCATCACCACCATCATCATCAGGGCCATCACCACCACAACAACCACCACTATCGTGGAAATAAATGGTATAAAATACCGACACAATGGAAAAATAAACACATAACAGTATAACGTGAAAAATTGTCTATAAAGGATCACATTACACTGTGTATGAGTTTATTTTTCCATTACCATCACAACCACCACCATCACAACCACCACAACCACCACCACCACAATCACCACCACTAACACCACAACCACTACCATCACAACTACTAACATCACAACTACTAACATCACAACCACTACCATCACAACTACCATCACAACCACTACCATCACAACCACTACCATCACAACCACTACCATCACTACTACCGTCACAACTACTACCATCACAACCACTACCATCACAACTACCATCACAACCACTACCATCACTACTACCGTCACAACTACTACCATCACAACCACTACCATCACAACTACCATCACAACCACTACCATAACCACTACCATCACAACCACTGCCATCACAACCACTACCATCACAACCACTACCATCACAACCACTAACATCACAACCACTAACATCACAACCACTAACATCACAACCACTAACATCACAACCACTAACATCACAACTACCACCATCACAACTACCACCATCACAACCACCACCATCATAACCACCACTATCACAACCGCCACCATCACAACCACCATCACAACCACCATCACAACCACCATCACAACTACCACCATCACAATTGCCATCACAACTATCACCATCACAATTACCACCATCACAACCACCACCATCACAACCACCACCATCACAACCACCACCATCACTCTCAGTAGTAGTAGTTACCAGTCTCAGTAGTAGTAACCAGTTACCAGTAACCGTCCGTTGACTCAACGACCAACCGTCTCTGCCTGAGTCACAATATGAATTCAGATAGTGACTCAGGCAGATTATCATGTGGGAGTTCGATACGTGGATTAGGTAAGAAATACTCACATAGGCTGTTATTACGTATAATTGCTGTTATGTGGAGAGAGCCCTTGCCAGCCGGACCTATCTCCTTGGTTACACTCGTAATACTGACTGACCGGCTGCCCAGTACCCAGTGTGAGGGGGCCTTTGATACTGCTGAGGTCAGCACAATATGAATTCAGATAGTGACTCAGGCAGAGACGGTTGGTCGTTGAGTCAACGGACGGTTACTGGTAACTGGTTACTACTACTGAGACTGGTAACTACTACTACTGAGAGCTCGGCGACGCTAACGTATGTCGTCCCGACATACAACTAATACAAACTAGAGATGGCAGGTATACGGCTTGGGCTGATTCTATACAATGTCAAAGTACACAACATTAAACATTATATATACATAAGTAGAACATTGGAATGAAAGCTTACGTAACTGAAACTGTAATGCAATACAAGGTATACTATAGTACAACTTAAAACTCAACAAATGAACAACGAACTCAACATTGAGATTACAAGTGATAAAAAAAAATTTTGATCGATCGATCTGTATTCATGTGATCTACGGATTCTGAGGAAGGAATATATACAAAGAAAGAGTGTTTAACAGAAAGGCAGATTCGGTGCACGCAAATCTAGACTGTTAACTCTCAGAATGCGGAGAGAACACGAACACAAAAAAAAAAAATTCTTGAATACCGATAAGTTGATACTGTAATTATTCATC
Organism: Cherax quadricarinatus; assembly: GCF_038502225.1. Taxonomy (NCBI): domain Eukaryota; kingdom Metazoa; phylum Arthropoda; class Malacostraca; order Decapoda; family Parastacidae; genus Cherax; species Cherax quadricarinatus. Next base: position 16,513 of record NW_027197094.1, on the reverse strand, counting down.
TATACAGGTTATTTACATTTAACCCCAACTCTGCTAGGGTGTGATTGACATATGCAGAATGGATGTCATCTCTGGGAGGATCAAACTCTGTAGCATTGGCTAACTCATGCTGTATTTGAGGCAAATCTGAATTGGAAGTTACAAATGATACTTGAGGATTTCTCAATACCTGTCGTGTACGTAGGGAATAACGACATTCAGGTTGATCGTCTGACTGAGTATCAGAGGAAGAGAGTACAGGATCAGGAGGATTGTCAGAGTCTGTCACATTAGTCTGGGTTGGAACATCATTATCATCACATACTAACTTCATATGATCCAAATGCGATTCTTTATACTGACCAGTACTAATCTCTCTAACCTTATACTTATTACCAGTGATATGTTCAACTACTCGATAAGGACCAACAAACTTTTGATCAAGCTTTGGCATTGCAGACGTTTTGTTAAAGTTAATCAGCATAACTCTCGAACCTACTTTGATTTTGGATGGCTTTGATCGAGTGTTTGCGACTCTTGTAAATTCTGCTGTTGATTTATGAAGTGTTTCACGGATTCTTCTAAAAACACTTTGAGCTAAGCTGGTACGAGTTGCTATGAAATCATCAGGGTTGTAATTTGGTTTCGGATTAGAATATAACAACTCATAAGGCAAACGTTTATCTACACCATACAATGCATAATGTGGAGTGTCACCTATAGAAACATTGTAAGCAGAATTTATAGCACACTGCACATCAGGTATAACTTCATCCCAAGTTTCACTGTTGGGATTGATAGTGGCTCTCAAGACATCAAGTACTTTCTTATTGGTCCGTTCCGCTAACCCATTGCTGGCAGGATGATGAGGAACAATGGTGGATTTAGAGATCTTGTACAAGGTACACAAATTTTCAAGAATCTCATTACAGAATTCACCTCCATTATCTGTTACTAGGGACTTAGGGGTGGTATGCCTGCAGATAATGCGTTCTTTAAACGCTTTAGCTACTGTCTCGGCAGTCTTATCTGCAATAAACCACCATCACAACCACCACCATCACAACCACCACCATCACAACCACCACCGCTTGGAAGCACTTGACTTGTACTCGTTGGAACGCAGGAGGGAGAGATATATCATAATCTACACTTGGAAAATCTTGGAAGGAATGGTCCCAAATCTGCACACAGAAATCACTCCCTAAGAAAGTAAAAGACTGGGCAGGCGATGCAAAATGCCCCCAATAAAAAGTAGGGGCGCCATTGGTACACTAAGAGAAAACACCATAAGTGTCCGGGGCCCAAAACTGTTCAACAGCCTCCCATCAAGCATTAGGGGAATTGCCAATAAGCTCCTGGCTGCCTTCAAGAGAGAGCTGGACAGATACCTAAAGTCAGTGCCGGATCAGCCGGGCTGTGGCTCGTACGTTGGACTGCGTGCGGCCAGCAGTAACAGCCTAGTTGATCAGGCCCTGATCCATCGGGAGGCCTGGTCATGGACCGGGCCACGGGGGCGTTGATCCCCGGAATAACCTCCAGGTAACCTCCAGGTAACCATCACAACCCCCACCATCACCACACCCCGAACCACTACGAAGCTTCTTGCGTTCTTTATATGAAAATATTTAAACATTTTATTATTCTGCTAACGCAGCTGAGCACAGAAATTTGGAAAAAAAAATTTGCAAAGTTAAACTCAGTCTTCCATCCACCTGGAAGTATTATGCTAAAAAAATATAACATGATTAATTTTCAAGCTTGAAAAGCGACACTTCTCTGGCCACAATTCCCGTCAGGAGAAGTTTTATATCCGTGATATTATGCTGAAAATACAAATTCCATTTCACTCTTAAGGATCAATTTAAGAAATGAAAACTTGAATAACTCGACATAAATAAATGTTATACAAGTGGCTAGAGGACAGATGGAAATGAAATACAAGTGGCTAGAGGACAGATGGAAATGAAATACAAGTGGCTAGAGGACAGATGGAAATGAAATACAAGTGGCTAGAGGACAGATGGAAATGAAATACAAGTGGCTAGAGGACAGATGGAAATGAAATACAAGTGGCTAGAGGACAGAAGGAAATGAAATACAAGTGGCTAGAGGAATTCATGCTTAATTTTTTATTCAAGTAAGAAATATTTATTACACTCCCAGAGCAGTAAGGAAGAAGTTAGGTTACAATACAAGAACCGTCTAAACAAGAGAGGCCAAAACACTTGTACTCTCCAGACAGAAATATTGCCAACAGGCCAAATTGCAGATCCGGTGAGGGAACATTTACTACGTGTAATAATTAAGTCAAATACCTAAGTAATTTGAAACCCCTAAAAGCCACGGAACTGTAATCCCAGGCCTAGAACGTTGGGAAGAATGTTATAGGATAATTTGCACCTTCTAAATACTGGATTAACTGGATCCCAGTCTGTGTATGAAAATTACTCATTATGAGAGCAGGAAGGGACAACCCACTGTGTAAACTGCTTTTAAAGAAAAGATTAAAGCACACTGACTACCATTGTTTTAAATATTTTAATTAAGTTTCTCTCTCTTTGTATATTGAAAATACCTTAGACCCTATATTCACAATAATGAGTAGTGATGTATTCTTAGCATTCATTTCCGTGCAATAAAAAGTCATTAGTAAACTTTACCCCGGCCGGGATTGAACCCGCGGTCAGAGAGTCTCAAAACTCCAGCCCGTCGCAATCGTGTCATTACGATTTCGTGAGTCAAGTCATTACTAACTCGACTCACGAAATCCTAACACAATTGCTAACAATTCACGTTACAGGTGGAGCTGGAAGCCATAGGTTCAAGCCCCACCCTTTCCCTGATTTAAATGATTACATCCTGTAAGACTGTTTCAATATTCAATTGCACCTTCAAGTTGCCTTAGATGCCCCGTCCCTTTCACACGGAATGCTGGGTAGTTTGCGTTATAGTATTCACTCTCATTTATCGAGTCATTGCACATTTTAACATGAAAGTACGAGCAAGTCTCAAAATGACATACTTTTTTAATCAAGAGGTGTAGCATTTCCTTGGGTGTTGATACTCACATATTCTATTTATTTTTCCAGTTGATCCATATTTGCAATTTCCCCAGGTGTAGTGACGACATTTGTGATTTTTTTAATGGCCCAGTTTATGTCCAGGTTGGGGACTATTTTGTTTACAGGGATTGTAACTGACTCATATACTAATAAATCTGCACTGGTGTCAGTGATAGATTTTACAGGCGAATCTGTAGTGGAATCAATAGAAGAGTCTATAGACTAATCAGTACTGGGTTGGAGGTTGCATGGGTGGAGATAGGGATGCTGTCCCTGCTCAGCGTACATGTACCTCTTCCAGTGAGTCTGCATTCATATCCGAGTCATCTGCTGGGATATGAATATTTTGAATATTGTTGTTAATGGCTTCTCTTTCACGTTCTCTCCCTCAGAGAGTCGCTCTTTAAGTTTGTTGGACTCTGATATCTGTAACTTCTCCTTTACCTCCCATGTTTTATATATTTTAGGTTGACTGTCCAAGAGAAGCGCTGTTTAGTCCTGATTACTATCCGGTACCCTCCTCAGTACTTTCTGTCCAAAGCTAGGATAGGATACTGACAGAATGGCATACAGGAGCACTTGTGGAACGTTTGGAGGGGTACTTCAAAAAACAAGAATGGTTATACATGACGCATATTTGTTTGTCTAAAGAGAATGTCTCTAGTACAAGAGTAAACACTGCTTGTATAAATTACAGTAATCTAAAAAGGGGTTTCTGGGATAACTCACAAATCCTAAAAGTAACTTAATTGTCAGTTAATGGAATGCCAATTTTTGGGGGGCAATTATATGAGCAGTAATTTGAGGCAGTTGTATAAGCAGTAATTTATGTCAGTTGTATTAGCAGTAATTTGTACCAGTTGTATAAGCAGTAATTTGCGCCAGTTGTAAGAGTCTCCATTCACTGACCACTCCTTTGGTAAACAAGCTTGAAAGTAGAACAGAACAAATACGAACTAACTAATTAATTTCTAATCACGATATCTATGGAGAAAGTAATAAGATTAATGGACTACAAGTCGTTTTCGCCGCCAGACTAAGATTAAGACTAGTCTTTAGAAATACAGTTTGTGTGGAAATGTCAGTCACACGAACACAGTCAGGGTCTTACGTTAGTGTCAAAGCACACAACCATTTAAATACGAATCCAGACATGCTCTACACGAATGGAAAATCACTTTATCGATTATATCTGAAATCTTGTGTTTGTATCCACATTTTGCACCACCTGTTATTTGAAGAAAATGTAAAAAAGTTAATAACCATTGTTTATATAGAAGTAATCATAAGATATAAGAATATTCTTCAGATTTTATTTACATTTGGTACTGGGTAGATTAAATATGAAAAGAATTTCTAATATATGAAATGACTATAATTATGCCCAGTGGGGAATAATAAAGACACATTGTGGTCTCTATCATCCAGCTCTTTCTCGCTTCGTCTCACTGGATGAGCATGAGAGGATACTCAAGCCACACAAAATAAAACCCGAGGATTAACATGACTCGTATTCATTTTGTTTACAAACAGTGGTCAAGTTTCAATTAGGCAGTAGCTTAAAAATAACGAAATGCATGAATTCCATAAAATATTATAACAAGTGGACGTTTGCATAATTTAGTCTGACCTGAGCCAGAAATAGAGTAATGAAGTGGCCAGAATAGAAATTGTGAGCTACTCCCCAAATGCTCGAATATTTACTACTGTCATGACCGTCAAAAGTTGAGAATTAATGGGTGTTTTCTTCCTGGATGAATGAAGCCACAATAGTCAGTGGCAGCTTTCGAAAGAAGCCACTTTGTATGTTTTTCCTGTATCGCATCATCCTAATATATGAAGCTTCTCTGATGAATCATCAGAAATTATTCAGCTGTTTTAAGTCATCATAATTTTGAATTCTGTGTTTAGCCACCACATTACTGTTGCTCATGAGTGGAGCCAGTAAGTCAAGCGATACTTGTGGTGCCACATTACTGGTGGTTTAAATACCATGTGCATTGGCTACATTCATGGGCAAGCACTAAACTCAAAGGAAACGTGATGATAAATAAAACACTTGTGCAATACTTAAGTATTTTTATTCAAGAAACTTTTACGGCAGAATTAAGATACCCAAGTGTTGCACAAGTGTCTTATTTATCAGCTTGTCAGTGTACCAAACAGACAAGTTGATAAATAAGGAACATGCAACATCTGAAGAACGAGAGAGAACCTGGGTTGTCTCTGATCAACACCGTCGCCTCCATTAAGGCAAATCCCTCCTTCTGTAAAAAGAGAATGTAAATTAAGGGGAAGATGCCTCTGGGGTGTTGAGAAAAACCCTCCATTACATTCAGGTTATCACTAGTGAGGTGTTTACGGTACTGAGATGTTAGTGAGTAGTGATATGTTAGTATTGATATGCAAAGTACAGACTGAAGAATGAAAGTACTTTGGTCGTTCACTCAGTGCTGCTACGTCATGTTTTTTTACTTTTACAAATCTGTGGGAGAAATGTGGTTATCTGGGAGGAATCGTGAAGTGACTTCAAACACGGATTTCACTGTTTGTTTAGTGTGAGGGGAATTTTCATGTAATAGTTGTCGTGGGATGACGACCCTTTGTTATTTTTTTTAATAGCCAAGTAATCATTCGGGCTTATTTTTTTGTCTAAGTATAAAAAATCTTGCAGGGACACAGAGGCTAAACAACATATCTAAGCACATATTCTAAGTTCACATCCTGCTCCTCTGAGGGGGGGGGGTCAGGAGCAGTGACATGTTACTTGTCCAATACATGATCTATCTCACTTCCAATTAGTTTCTTTCACCACAATTCTCGTTAACAGTAAATGGTGTGAACCACTCTCATTGCAAGTAAATTCGATTATTTCCTTAGAAATTTCATGATGAACGCAGAGAATAAATCGGGTTAATGCCAGAGATACCGAACAATTTGAAAGAAATATGAGGATTCAAAAGCATGAAAAGAAATCTGAATTTGATAAAGGATTCTTAGCTCTTGGCTCTATAAGAATATAATGCAATGACGTGTTATATCCCCTCCAAAAATAATGTGCCTAATTTCTAACCTCAATAGCGTGACCCAAATCAGAAAATTCAAAGGTAAAAATGTGACATGTAAATATCATTAACATTAAAATTATTAAAACTATTATTATTATTATTATTATTATTATTATTATTATTATTATTATTATTATTATTATTATTATTATTATTATTATTCCAACATCCATGGAGAGATGGGTTGATTACTTAACTCATGGGAGTCATACAAACCCTGGAGAAATGGAAGTCATTCTTGTTGGATCTAAGGAAATATAGGATAGATTAAATTCCTTAGGTTTAAGAGTCCGTCACCTGTGTTAAGGCACCTGCTTTGAGAGTCCCAGCAACTGTAGTTCAACACCCTATTAAGGTCAGAAGCAGGACCTAGGCGGCCCAGGCAAACCCTGAAAATATTTAAATAAAATCACTCAGAAAATCCATCCAGCACAGACTTTGTACTTATGTATGATCCGTGTACGTGTTATTTGCATTACCATAACAGGATCAGACTGAGCAAAATATGTATAACTTCAAAACGCCGTTAAAACGTAAGTTTTCCTTATTTTGCAGTTGATGTAAAAAGAGAAATCTGAATATTAAAAAAAAGATAAAATTAACATTGAATATTTTTGACTACCATTGAAGGCCTACCTAATAGTTACCGAGGAGAACCTCGGTGGTTGTCCCAAAATATTCGCGGGGATTCTTTGGAGACATTAATTTCAAAATCTACCTTCTACATTTTTGCATACGCTCTTAAGCGATAATTTGCGAAGAACTGCTGAAACAAAATATTTAACTCATTGATCAATATTAGTCATTGATCAATATTAGTCATTGATCAATATTAGTCATTGATCAATATTAGTCATTGATCAATATTAGTCATTGATCAATATTAGTCATTGATCAATATTAGTCATTGATCAATATTAGTCATTGATCAATATTAGTCATTGATCAATGTTTAATGACAGTTTTGTTAAATAAAAGTTATGTTTCATTTTGCATTAAAACATTCATGCTTAAAGCAATATTCAGAAATTAATTAAATTCATGTAAATGGAAAACCTGAAAGGCAGAGGATATGACTATTCCACGGAAAAAAATTACTCTGAAGTAAATATCATCTACATGAGCAGCATTAAGCTGCCAGAGCCGCTCATTAGACTGGGACTACACCCTCGTTCACTACTGCATTTGTTATATTTTGTTAACCTCTAAACCCGTGTGGATTATTCAGTGCAAGAAATGAAGGAGTCTCGATCCATCGTGCACTAGTCACGGCCCAGACACCAGTGTCTAACCAGTCACTCTGTTTAATGATTTCATCTCTGGCATTGTATTCCTGTCCCTGGTAATAGTTCCTCAAAAATTTCTAGTCTGATTTATGTAGCCAAGACTATCATTTAGAAAACACATAAGAGAAGCAAACAAAAAAAAACAAAAAAAAAAAAAAAACTTTGAAGAGGTGTTTTAAGACGCCATCTTTACAAATGGCTGCAGTCAAATTTTAACTGCATTTATTTCAGCTCTTGCTTCTCTTTCTGATGTCATTCTGCATCTAAATACATGTTTTGGGGTCAAGAAATTCAAATTTAAGGTGTTCAAATCCCCAAGCAATTAACTATAAAGAAACCATAGTAAGCTGTAATACAGATTATAATTTTCTGGTATTAAATGCGTTATAACTCACATTTAATACCAAATGGATTGTGGATGTAACAAACTGTTTACTCTGCTAGACGATAACAGTGACAAAGATTAAGTTGCGTATCGGAAGAAACCGAGTTTGTCTAATCAATGCTATTAATCGTTTCCTTTGAAAAAGACCAAGTTCTTCAGTTATTCCTTCAGTGCTTGTAACATCTGTAACATGTAGACAAGTAATTCACAGCGGAGAGAGGTCCTAAATAAGTGCATCAGACAGGGCAAATATTTTGTTTATCTACAGGTTTTTTTTTCAAGATGACGCTTATACTCGCTTAGCAGATCTGGAATCAGATACTCAAGTGTTTAGTACTTACATTCTATGCAACAAAAGATTCCTGGAAGGTTACTTAACGCTATCTGAATGCCTATAGAGAACTCCAGTAAACGAAAGTGATGATGAATGTAATGAGAATAAAGAGTACTACCTTTAGAGATTGAAAAATGGTTATTTCTTAAATGGATATTTACTGATTACTATTCTCTTCAACATTGATGGAAACTACCGTCTTCATGTTATAATTGGTCACACAATGTACGACATCTGCAAAAGTAGATAATTAATTACTTGCATGAACAAATCGTTAATTCAGTAAGCTATAGTGAAGTAATTTAAAAAAAGTCAGTAATTAACACCATACGCAATATAAGCAAGAAGAGATGAAAATGCACTGTTGTTAAGCCATTTTGGCTCAAAGAGCTTCACTGCAGCTGCCAGTAATTTTTTTGACCATGATGTTAAATCAGCACTATCTGGTACTGCTGCTTCATATTACACTCAGTATTCTATTTGAGGTGCCCACTAGGTCCAACCAAGCCAGAAATCTTTCAGGCCAATTTAAAACAACGAAGTCACTAATTACATAAATGTGTGTCACACCAAAGGGCTGTAAATTACAAGAAAAAAGCTAGTAAGTCATCTCTTCCAGAGAATTTCATCGTTGAGGAAACTCTCTCTTTGAACAATACTGCAGAGCAATGTGCTGAAAAACAACAGTATCAGTATCTTCGATAAGTTACCAAAAAACAAGGTCTTGTCTCTGAAAGAACGTATATACCAACAGAAAGGGGAGAAAGAATGAAGGATTTTTTTTAAGTATGATTTTTTGCAACCAGTTAAATATCGTCTGTTAGCTGAGACTGAGGAGAGACTGAAGCCATTAAATTACTCCTTCCAGCAATATTATTTAATGGAATCTGCAGTTATTGTAGACTTTATTACACGTCTGCCAGGATGGAACAAATGATATGAAAATAAATAAGAATTAGTTTCACTAAGTTTGGGTGAGACAATACCAAAGAGCAGACAATGAAGACGTCGTTATCATAACATTATTGAAAAGTCCATTAAAGAGGGAGAAACTGAGGATATAACTGGAGTGGTGAAAATAGAATGGGATAGTCCTATGCCCATCCAAATAGAAAAGTTATTTTCTTCTATCACAAGTAAAGATTTGCTCCAGTTGGCTGCTGGTAATTATTTTATAAACGACGCCAAGAGAAGCCTATGACGACAGACGTAAGTGGGACCATTAAAGGAAATAATGACACCAGGGATGCACATGTCGTTAGTATTCATGAGATTAAAAATCTGCCTGGAATTTCGTATCACTACTGAAGAAGCAGATGATGCTAGAATGATAATCCACCTGAAGCAGATGATGCTAGAATGATAATCCACCTGAAGCAGATGATGCTAGAATGATAATCCACCTGAAGCAGATGATGCTAGAATGATAATCCACCTGAAGCAGATGATGCTAGAATGATAATGAAGCAGATAGAATGATAATCCACCTGAAGCAGATGATGCTAGAATGATAATCCACCTGAAGCAGATGCTAGAATGATAATCCACCTGAAGTAGATGATGCTAGAATGATAATCCACCTGAAGCAGATGATGCTAAAATGATAATCCACCTGAAGCAGATGATGCTAGAATGATAATCCACCTGAAGTAGATGATGCTAGAATGATAATCCACCTGAAGCAGATGATGCTAGAAGCTGTGATAATCCACCTGAAGCAGATCCACCTGAAGCAGATGATGCTAGAATGATAATCCACCTGAAGCAGATGATATGCTAGAATGATAATCCAATGATAATCCTAGAATGATAATCCACCTGAAGCAGATGATGCTAGAATGATAATCCACCTGAAGCAGATGATGCTAGAATGATAATCCACCTGAAGCAGATGAGAATGATAATCCACCTGAAGCAGATGATGCTAGAATGATAATCCACCTGAAGCAGATGTTGCTGAATGATAATGCCTCCAAGTATTATGGGATGACAGTGATGTAACTGTCGTCCTCTTTCGATCATGAACTTTTCAGCACAGGTTAGGTAGAAACTTGGATTAATGTAGGAGTGAGAAACATGGTGCTCTACACAATTTTGAAAAGTATCTTCAAGCTGCAGTTAGCAATTTTTTAATTAAATGACATTACAGGCTGTGATGTCACAAGCAAAGTCGAATCAAAGCCTTCTGCTTTAAAAGCTGCACCAGAAAGGTTTTAACTTCATTTTGCAGATGAAACAACTCTGTCTCAGAAAACATTAATGCAGAGGAATAACCTTGTTATAGTTTGGAAATCCATCAACCAAATGTAAGCAGTTTGAAGATCTTCGATATTTACTGCACGCTCAACAACGCAAATGAGAATTTTCACCATATCTTTCTGCATTAGAATGATGTTTGAGGAGACACTTTCTTGTTCCCCGATAGTGCGTAGCACTCTCAAGGGGACACTAGCTTGCCAGAAATGCTCTGCATAATCCTTAGTCTTTTATATACGATGCCACTGATGTCAGCTGTCTGTATACGTTGTACATGTAAATAATAATAATAATAATAATAATAATAATAATAATAATAATAATAATAATAATTTCCATCAGTTCTATAGCCAAGAGAATATTGGCGGTGGAAAATATTAAATGATATTATTCAAAAGCCTGAACTATAGCTCAACAAAATAACTTCCGAACAACTTGTACTGCATAATTAATGTTACAATCATAACTCACGAAGTCGTAATAACATGACTGGAAACAAAACACGAAACTGGTGATTTGTTGGATGACACACTGGCCTAATAGTTTAAGGACTCACTTGCCATGGGTTCAAACTCCACCCGTTTCGTGACCTGTGTTAATATTAGATGCAAATAATATTTGCAGTATTTTATTTACGTAGAGTACAGTAAATGTGGAGTGTTATTTAAAAAATAGTAATTTATGAGACAAAAGTTTTAATGATTGCTTAGCTGTTTAGAAACTCCTTTTGTTTATTGCATTCCATTTGTATTTAAGTATTTTATTATGTTATTAAAATATTAAACTTAATAGCATTTAACATTTTCACTTTTTCCACATGACAAATAGCAAGAAATCTGTAAAGGATCTATAAGGATCTAAAAACTTTAAATTAGAATTCCATGCCTCTACAAACATACATGTAAACACAAGAAAGACATCTGCAGCAGAAACAAGAGCTGAAATAAGTGTGCTTAAAATCTGACTGCAGCTATTTTTAAAGACGACTTTTAAAAATCCTCTTCCAGCCTATGGTGTTGTCTACCCAAGTTTTTCCTATCCTCTTATATGTAGACTAAATGATACTCTTGGTAATATAAATCAAAACAGAATTTTTTTGCGGGACTTTACTACAAGGAGACATGAGTATTGGTCCTGGTTCCATAGTTTCTCCACATCAAGCTGAACCAGCACAGTTTGCTCCCTGTTTCAGTATTAGGCCAGCTGCCAGAACTGCTTTACCCCAGGCCGGGCCACAACCACTACCTCTTCCTGCTACAGCATCAAGCCCCCAGCTGCTGCCAGAACTCCCTGCTACAGCATCAAGCCAGCTGCCAGAACTGCTTTACCCCAGGCCGGGCCACAACCACCACCTCTTCCTGCTACAGCATCAAGCCAGCTGCCAGAACTGCTTTACCCCAGGCTGGGCCACAACTACCACCTCTTCCTGCTACAGCATCAAGCCGGCTGCCAGAACTGCTTTACCCCAGGCCTGGCCACAACTACCACCTCTTCCTGCTACAGCATCAAGCCGGCTGCCAGAACTCCTTCCCTGCTACAAGCTGATGTTATGCTACGCTAGTTCAGCAAAAAATTAAGAACTTTCCCCATCCAATTTTACTTAGATGAGATCGTAACTTTTGATAACGTTGTTGGGAAGAGTTACAAGAGTCTACTTAGGTAAACTAAAATGACGACTAAAACACTAATATTCTTCATAAACATATTACACTTACTTTATGATCAGAAAGTTTTTTTTTTCCTTAAATAACAATGGTGGTTTTCTGCTGGTCTTGAGGTATGATATGATGGTCTTGTGGTACAGTATACCAGTGATGTGGTACAGTATACCAGTGTTGTGGTACAGTATACTAGTGTTGTGGTACAGTATACTAGTGATGTTGTACAGTATACTAGTGATGTGGTACAGTATACTAGTGATGTGGTACAGTATACCAGTGTTGTGGTACAGTATACTAGTGATGTTGTACAGTATACTAGTGATGTGGTACAGTATACTAGTGATGTGGTACAGTATACCAGTGTTGTGGTACAGTATACCAGTGTTTGTACAGTATACTAGTGATGTGGTACAGTATACCAGTATACTAGTGATGTGGTACAGTATACCAGTGTTGTGGTACAGTATACCAGTGTTGTTGTACAGTATACTAGTGATGTGGTACAGTATACCAGTGTTGTGGTACAGTATACCAGTGTTGTGGTACAGTATACCAGTGTGTGGTACAGGTGTTGTGGTACAGTATACCAGTGTTGTGGTACAGTATACCAGTGTTGTGGTACAGTATACCAGTGTTGTGGTACAGTATACCAGTGTTGTGGTACAGTATACCGGTGATGTGGTACAGTATACCAGTGTTGTACAGTATACCAGTGTTGTGGTACAGTATACCAGTATACCAGTGATGTGGTACAGTATACCAGTGTTGTGTACAGTACAGTGATACAGTATACAGTGTTGTGGTACAGTATACCAGTGTTGTGGTACAGTATACCAGTGTTGTGGTACAGTATACCAGTATACTAGTGATGTGGTACAGTATACCAGTGTTGTGGTACAGTATACCAGTGTTGTGGTACAGTATACCAGTGTTGTGGTACAGTATACCAGTGTTGTGGTACAGTATACCAGTGTTGTGGTACAGTATACCAGTGTTGTGGTACAGTATACCAGTGTTGTGGTACAGTATACCGGTGATGTGGTACAGTATACCAGTGTTGTGGTACAGTATACCAGTGTTGTGGTACAGTACACCAGTGTTGTGGTACAGTATACCAGTGTTGTGGTACAGTATACCAGTGTTGTGTGCAGTATACCAGTGTTGTGGTACAGTATACCAGTGTTGTGGTACAGTATACCAGTGTTGGGGTACAGTATACCAGTGTTGTGGTACAGTATACCAGTGTTGTGGTACAGTATACCAGTGTTGTGGTACAGTATACCAGTGTATACCAGTGTTGTACAGTATACCAGTGTTGTGGTACAGTGTGTTGTGGTACAGTATACCAGTGTTGTGGTATATACCAGTGTTGTGGTACAGTATACCAGTGTTGTGGTACAGTATACCAGTGTTGTGGTACAGTATACCAGTGTTGTGGTACAGTATACCAGTGTTGTGGTACAGTATACCAGTGTTGTGGTACAGTATACCAGTGTTGTGGTACAGTATACCAGTGTTGTGGTACAGTATACCAGTGTTGTGGTACAGTATACCAGTGTTGTGGTACAGTATACCAGTGTTGTGGTACAGTATACCAGTGTTGTGGTACAGTATACCAGTGTTGTGGTACAGTATACTAGTGTTGTGGTACAGTATACCAGTGTTGTTGTACAGTATACTAGTGTTGTGGTACAGTATACCAGTGATGTGTATACCAGTGTGGTACAGTATACTAGTGTTGTGGTACAGTATACTAGTGTTGTGGTACAGTATACCAGTGTTGTGGTACAGTATACTAGTGATGTGGTACAGTATACCAGTGTTGTGGTACAGTATACTAGTGATGTGGTACAGTATACCAGTGTTGTGGTACAGTATACAGTGATGTGGTACAGTATACTAGTGTTGTGGTACAGTATACCAGTGATGTGGTACAGTATACCAGTGTTGTGGTACAGTATACTAGTGTTGTGGTATACAGTACAGTATACTAGTGTACAGTATACCAGTGTTGTACAGTATACTAGTGTTGTGGTACAGTATACTAGTGATGTGGTACAGTATACCAGTGTTGTGGTACAGTATACTTGTGTTGTGGTACAGTATACCAGTGTTGTGGTACAGTATACTAGTGTTGTGGTACAGTATACCGGTGATGTGGTACAGTATACTAGTGGTACAGTGTGGTACAGTATACCAGTGTACAGTATACCAGTGTTGTACAGTATACTGATGTGTTGTGGTACAGTATACTAGTGTTGTGGTACAGTATACTAGTGTTGTGGTACAGTATACTAGTGTTGTGGTACAGTATACCAGTGTTGTGGTACAGTATACCGGTGAGTGTTGTGGTACAGTATACCAGTGTTGTGGTACAGTATACCAGTGTTGTGGTACAGTATACCAGTGTTGTGGTACAGTATACTAGTGTTGTACAGTATACCAGTACAGTATACTAGTGTTGTGGTACAGTATACTAGTGATGTGGTACAGTATACCAGTGTTGTGGTACAGTATACCGGTGAGTGTTGTGGTGGTACAGTATACCGGTGTTGTGGTAGTGATGTGGTACAGTATACCAGTGTTGTGGTACAGTATACCAGTGTTGTGGTACAGTATACTAGTGTTGTGGTACAGTATACTAGTGTTGTGGTACAGTATACTAGTGTTGTGGTACAGTATACCAGTGATGTGGTACAGTATACCAGTGTTGTGGTACAGTATACCAGTGTTGTGGTACAGTATACTAGTGTTGTGGTACAGTATACTAGTGTTGTTGTACAGTATACTAGTGTTGTGGTACAGTATACCAGTGTTGTGGTACAGTATACCAGTGTTGTGGTACAGTATACCAGTGTTGTGGTACAGTATACCAGTGTTGTGGTACAGTATACTAGTGTTGTGGTACAGTATACCAGTGATGTGGTACAGTATACCAGTGTTGTGGTACAGTATACCACTGATGTGGTACAGTATACCAGTGTTGTGGTACAGTATACCAGTGTTGTGGTACAGTATACCAGTGTTGTGGTACAGTATACTAGTGTTGTGGTACAGTATACTAGTGTTGTGGTACAGTATACCAGTACAGTATACCGGTGATGTGTATACCAGTGTGTTGTGGTACAGTATACCGGTGAGTGTTGTATACCAGTACAGTATACCAGTGTTGTGGTACAGTATACCGGTGATGTGGTACAGTATACCAGTGTTGTGGTACAGTATACCAGTGTTGTGGTACAGTATACCGGTGATGTGGTACAGTATACCAGTGTTGTGGTACAGTATACCGGTGATGTGGTACAGTATACCGGTGTTGTGGTACAGTATACCAGTGTTGTGGTACAGTATACCGGTGTTGTGGTACAGTATACCAGTGTTGTGGTGCAGTACACCGGTGTTGTGGTACAGTATACCGGTGATGTGGTACAGTATACCGGTGTTGTGGTACAGTATACCGGTGATGTGATACAGTATACCTGACCAGACGGGTTGAGGTTCGTACATCAGTTTGCGTGCTGCCAACAGTAACAGCCTGGTTGATCAGACCCTGATCCAGCACGAGATCTAATCTCAGACCGGGCTGCGGGGGCGTTGAACCCCGAAACCCTCTCCATGTATACTCCAGGTATACACAAACTTTCGCTTGCCTTATTCGGCAAGAAAAGCGTTGCTATTTATGCCAAAGTAGCAAGTTTTGCCTATTCGGCACCACACACACACACACACACACACACACACACACACACACACACACACACACACACATATATATATATGTGTATATATATATATATATATATATATATATATATATATATATATATATATATATATATATATATATATATATATATATATATATATATATATACGGGGTTACTTTTTATATCACGCAACAACCCAAACACATTACTGGATTAAGTAATGGGTCAGAAAAGACGGATTTCGATTTCCAGAGTATCTTAGAGACAATGATATACTGAAGACTAGAAGGACTGTGAGCACACAGATGAGCATAAAATATTTCAAGAAGTACTTTCTTGTAATACGAGATCATATTAGCAGTTTGGAGGGATGTGTTGTGTATCTTTATACGTATATGCTTCTAAGCTGTTGTGTTCTGAGCACCTCTGCAAAAACAGTGATTGTGTGAGTGAGGTGAAAGTGTTGAATGATGAAAGTATTTTCTTTTTGGGGATTTTCTTTCTTTTTGGGTCACCCTGCCTCGGTGGGAGACGGCCGACTTGTTGAAAGAAAAAAAAATAATATAAATGATGTTGGTGCGTGGAGTCTTTGCAAGAAATCTTCAGTTTGGGATGCAGAAAGAGTAGATCGAATTGTGTTTATCGAATTTTGCCAGCAGGCATAATTCTATGAACACAAAAGTAAACACACAAATATATATGGAGTGGGAGAAAAACATACACGTTCTTTTTCCTAAACTATCTGGGAAACGTCAAAGGTAATGAGACTTCA